>NW_005188032.1:88275-104981 GCF_000239375.1 Pundamilia nyererei | reverse complement strand
TGTGTGTGTGTGTGTGTGTGTGTGTGTGTGTGTGTGTGTGTGTGTGTGTGTGTGTGTGTGTGTGTGTGTTCGGTTTGCAATGTATGTGTGTATAAACTGGTGTGTGCAACTGTTATTGATCTGCAGCGACCTGCGATCAAACACAATTAGGTGTGAATTCTACAGATTGTATATCGACAAGTCTCCTCCTGCCGCTGCTGCTTCTGCTGTGTGTTTGCGTGTGCATACTGAATCAATAGATGCACAGATACTTCACACACACTTTAGAGGTATTACCACACTGCACTGAAGCATTCTGCACTAATCATTTAAATGCAGACGGTTGGAAGTTTAACAGGGTAGGTTTGTTTTTTTTGGAACATCAAAACAGGGTGAAAAATGCAGTTTATTTTTGCCCCATGCAGACAAATAAATTCTTGGTTTTTGCAACAGTTTATATCTGTGCTTCTCACTTTATGTGCACAAATGTGCATTGATGAGAATGGTTTGCATGTCAATCCGTTATTGATTCACCAGTCATCCTGTGTGCGCATGTGTTTGTGTAATGCGTGTGTGCGTTCTCCACCGTGGGCTGCCCTCATACCTCTAGGGCATTATGCGCTGGAGCCAAAGTCAAAACGACAGAATAAATTAGTTGCTGTCAAATCCCCTGCCAATTGTTGTCTTGGTAACCTTTGTTTACTCAGTCATTTGAAGATCAATCTAATTGGCGAGCTCTGTCTGGCTCAGCAGCACTCTTCTCTGCTTTTTTTCCCCCACCAGCAGCCAATCACATTCACTCAGTGTGAGACAGGTATAAATAAGGGGAAGGATGGATGGGGGAATGAATGGTTTTTGTCATTTATTGACCACTGTGTGTTATCTCTCAGCATGTTTTGCTCTTTTGTCTCACTGTGTGTGTGCTTGCAATGTGTGCCTGTATAGCTGTGTGAGTATGTGTGTGTGTCTTTCCAGCACAGCAAAGGTCATGCATTATGTGGCTATGGCAGTGATTGAATACTATGTTGTATTTCTATTTTTTCTATTGTTATTTTTTGTGTGTGTGCATTTGGCATTGTGTATGCACTCATGGATTTATGTGTGTATGCTTTTGTTATCTGTGCGTGTGAGCAATAGGCATTAAGAAGGACTTGACTCTGTGTCAGCTGAAAAACAAGCAGACTAATTCAGACGGAGGGAGCTATGCGTGTTGTATCCAATCACAGAGAGGGATGCCTTTCTTTGAGGACTACCCAGCAGGCTTTGTTGCCATTTAGCTCAGTAACTGCAAGTATGGGGCTCATTTAAAGTCATCAGATCCCATTCTAGTCCAATTATATCTACTCTCAGTGGTGGATATCATAGTAACAAAACAAGTGTCTTGAGGAAATACTAATAAGGGCTCATCACAGACACAGTCGGATACACACTCACGAGCACATGCCTAAATGCAAACCAACCAAGCAGGGAGGAACATTTTGGTACACTGAGTTGCATGCATAGCACAGGTCTGGCAAGGCTACTGTATTTAATTAGCAACTTCAGTTAACAACACATGGTGACAGCAGTTGTGGAAATTATTAATCCAGTTAAAGAGCAATGAGATCAACAAACAATATTAACTGTTAAAAGTTGTTTTAGTGTGTATCATAGGTGATTATTTGCATTTTATGGATATAGTCTCCTCTGTGGACATTTTCGAAGGGCTGGACTATAAGCAGAATATGCTGACTGTAATTGGCTCACGTCAGTTGCATTGTCTAAAGTAATTTGCTGTAACATGTTCCACTAGCAACGCTACTCATGCCAATTACTTGTGGTTGTCGCTGGTTCTGTTTATGTTCACAACTGTGAAATATCCTGAAGCTTGAGGAAAACATTTCTCCTGCGTCACTCACATTTGTCTGTGCCTCTGCCAGCTGCCAGTAGTTCAAACCTGGGCACTAGCCTTCGATCTCTGTTCTGACTCCTCCAGCTACTTGGCTGCCCTACTATGTTCCCTATACGCTGACACCCCTCAATAGACTGACCCTGATTCCCTCTTTGAGAATGCAGGGTCATCCTCATTTCCCGTCATGAGTTGAAACACTTTTTTTTAGCCGTCTTCTTACTTTACCTAGTCATTTCTGCTGCTCAGTGGTAATAGTATTGTATTGCCTTATTTTTTTATTGCACATACAATAATGACACTGATATCACTTCCATAAGTTGTTATATTGAGCGTGGTAACAAATATTTTTCAGTTTATTGAGAAAACACAAACCAAGAAAGCATGAGTTTGTATTTCTGTTTTTGTCCACCCTAAGCAGTCCAATATTTCTTCTCTGTTCCATCTAGTTTAGTTTTCACCAACTCCTGAGGGAATCTTCTGCTTTTTAGCTGATAATTCCCTGCTATGTTCTCGAGCTATTCACTAACTTTGTAGCTGAGTATGCATAACATGGATATATAAGAGCTTTTTGCCTTAAATGCCTGTCTGCTATTGCCTAAAATAAGTGGGAATCGAACAACATAAGAACATTTTCTGCTAGAAAATCACAACAATAAGCTAAAAGATACTGAAATGTTCCACTGACCTAAGGAGTGCTGCAGAGTTTGGAGAATTGAAGTGACTATTTTCAAAGTAACTGTCACACAACGTGCACATTTTAACCATTTTTCTTTAAATGAATATATAAACTGAGTAATTTTACTTTGAAAAATGTAATATTATGTTCCAGAACTACTTACTGAGAAAAATAACTGGATATAGTCTCCAAAATACGATTCTTGGTTATTATGTAGCACTCTATTGTACAGTCCCTCTTCATACTCATATTGCAGGAAACTCTGAAGTTCAACTCATGTGTCTGTGTTGGTGGTACACACTTGACATTTATTATCTTTTGACGAGTTTAGTATGTGCGGGGATGTGCACTGAACAGAAGTGGACCTGGCTGTGTACGTGATATTTAGCGCTGTTTCCTGCCTTGTTCGTTTCACTTCCTCTCTTATAAACTGTCATGCCATCTAATCTGCCCAGCTGGTACTGTCAGAGCATGTGTCTGGATGATGAGAACAGTGATAGTGAGTGTGTATGTATTTGCGTGTGTGTGCATGGATGTTTGCATGTGAGGATGTACTGAGTTTCTTTTTCTCAGCGGAGTAACAATGATACTTAAATCCCTGAATTTGGAATGGAATTGTTGGATTGTAGAGATTTTTAAAAGCAAAAGGCAGTATAAATATTTCAGTCAGGGTTAGTCATAGTGGGAAATAATTCACAAGGAAAAATTGGGACTTTAAAAGTATTCTACCTTGCCATTACTACTTTTTCAGTTTATTTGATTTTTGTGTATGATGAATGCTAATAGAATTGTTGCATGTTAGTGAGAGTCAAACTACTATTGCCTAATAACTGAAGTGCTGAAATAATTTAATGATCATGTCATGTTAACCTGCTATCATATACTCAACATGGTCAGGTTGGAAAAGATTGATAAACCACTGATTTGTGTGTGAAACGCCGTCAGTGTTTAGATGTCAGACATATGGCCTTTTATTTGGCTCCAGAATACCTTGGAATACAAAGGAGTTGATGGTGAACTCAATGACTGCTACGTCCTATGACTGAAAAACAAACCCAAATCTTTGGCCCTCTATCGAGTGCGCTGATATTCTATGTTTGGTTTTAGCCAAACATGACGCTGTGCATTTCAGTTAGACATCTCCACTTTCGTCTTCTCTTTCCAAAACATATTGTTCCTGAAGTCCTGTGGTTTGTTCAGATGCAATTTTGCAAACCTAAACCATGCTTCCATGGTCTTTTCAGGGACATGAGGCTTTCTCCTGGAGAGTGTTCTAAACAAGCCATAATTGTTCAATAAACTGTTCGTGAACATTTAACATACTAACTGAGGCCTGTAGCGTCTTAGATGTAGTGCTTCCGTTTTAAAAAATTTTCTCTGAGCGTTGCAGGGTCTGACCTCAGGGTGAACTAAGGGTGTACTTGGGTTTTCACTGGACTGAATAGGGTCGTGTGAAAATGTGTTTTTCACATGTGCAGGTTTAGAAAGCAGAATTGTATTCAACCAAAAAAACCAACAACCACTCTTCATCTTAATCACACCACACAGGGTTGTGGCTTCACTATCATTTTGAATATGACTTAGCCACTTACTGTCACAGATTAAAGTTGACAGCATTATTTGGTTTGCATTTGTGTGGTTTCATAAATGGGCAACAGCTGAGGTCCTAAAAGTCTTTACCAAGAAATGCCATTTCTTTGTGACATAAAAGTGTACTTTTTCATTCACATGGAGTTCTCAAGTGTTACAATTTTACTTTAGTGAAAGTTAAATAGTATGTAAAGAAGTCATAGAGAGGAAAGAAAATAAAAAAGAAGAGAGAACTGAGAGAAACAGAGCATGTGTGCGTCTCATTTTTGACACACACAAACTCTTCCTGGAGGCTAGCACATGTTTTTTCTTGCACTCTCACATCACTGTGGTAGGTTTCTCTATGTCATCTGACACGCAACAGGATGTCTGCAAAAATGTTTCTGTTTACAACCCATCTGAATACTGCATAACCCACTGTGCATTTTTGCATCTGTGTGGATCTGTCATGTACTATTAGTGCACAGCGAAAGGCATGGTGACATAAATGCTGTCTTACACTTGACAGGGAATCTTCACGTTTAACTTTGCATCCTCCTTGAAGGATGCTTTTTGTCTCCATCTCTGAACTGAATTGGTATCTGTGAGTGTGAGGAGCAACAAATCAAAGCAGTTGACAAAGCGAGAAAGGGAATTCCTTTTTATTTTAGACTCCCTCCTCGGCTTAACCTCTCACTTTTCTTACCTAGCCTTCCTGTTCCCACAGTCTGTTGCACTCAGATTTATCTACTTCTTATGTGATTTAACACTTTTAGATCACAGAAAAATGTATATTGGTATTATTAAGGACAATATTTAATTTAGTTCAGCTCAATTCAATATTTAAATTGGGCCAAATCACAATAACAATCACCTTGAGTTGCTTTGTGTTGTAAGGTTAACACCCTACAATAATAGAAATGGCATAGCTAGTACAATTCACAACAAAGTCTAAAAAGTAAATAGCTAAACATTTTATTTTGCCATATAAAGGCTGAAATTTCTGTCTTGTTGGTGTACAGCACATAGAATCTCATATGCAATGGGATCTGGGAAATCATCTGTACTTCGGGGAATGTTTTAGTATCTATACAGAGATCTTTCACTAGAGGTGATGTTAGTATCAAGGCATGTTAATCACATATCCTTGAGGCACTGATAAACTGGCACATATAGATGTGGAGTAGCGTGGAAACCAAAGGAAAACAGTTTACTGTGCAAAGGGTTAAGTGATGCTGCTAATCATTGTGCTCGGGGGTTTTAAAAGCCCTTTCAGAACCCGTAAGCACAGCTCTTTTTATGATGGTCCCATCAGCTTACAGCTTTATTTATTAATTTATTGCTGCTTAGGGTGTAACACCGCAATCTTATCCCATTATAGCCATGGCAACTGCTCACTGAACTCTGTGTACAATCCTTAAAGGTTCAACATTGATTATAATTTCCAACATTTGTGAAACTATGAACATATGACTGGAAATTGTGGGAGAAAGAATAGCCTAGATATTTCTTATGACACCAAAATCGCGCCATGCATACTTTATTCTAAACTATAGAAAGACACCGGCTGCACACTGGAAAAGGGAAATTACATTAAGCATACTGCTAGCTCTGTTAATTTCCTGTTGCCAACAAGAAAGCTGGAAGCATATTTGGAGAAAGTTAGCAGATTATTAAGTTGGAGATGGAAATAGTGGTGGGTGTTTCTGCTTCTGGGTTTCTGGATGATCGTGTGTTTGTGTGTGCATTAGGTCCCAACTTTGTGTGTGTCTGTGGACGAATGTTTTCGTTTTACACTTGGATCGTGGCCGCTTCTCACAAAGTTGGAGTGATCCCACTCACTCTCTGCTCTTTCCTCAGGGCGTGCAGATAGTAAGAGGTTTTAATAGAGAGAGCGGTGGGAGGAAAAGAAAAAAAAAAGCTTACAAGTGTTCGAGTGAGCGGGAGATGGGTGAACAGAGGTGAAAGTGCAAGACGGTTGGAAAAGAGGAGGGTGATCAGAGGAGGTCAGCAAAAAGGGGCAGTGCAGATCAATAGAGGCCAAGGAGAAGAGCAGATGAGATGGAAGGATGCAGAGCCTCAAATCCAGATGGGAAGGCATTTTGACAAGCAACTTTACAACTGGCCAACTACTACCAGCAACAATCTACCCAACCCAACCAGAAAATAATCATTATCTTACCTCCTAATGAATTACTCACTGGGTCTCGCCATGTTGCCTGTTTCCTAGTTTAAAATAGTTTTCTCTTTTGGTCTCTCTTCTAACTATGATTGGTGGTTTTGTTTTGTTTTTCCCATTTAAGCTGTGTCTCTGGCCAAATATTCATACCACACATGAACCAGAAAAAGAAATGTGGAAATGAAGCAGCTACATCCTGAAAAACCACTTGCCCTTTGTGTCACGGTCCTGGGTCGATGACCCAGTGTTTTGTTTATTATTATTGTTCTATAATTTCTTTGCTGTAAGTGACTTGTGTTCTGATCTGATATTTGGTTTTCATCATTGTTATCACTACTAGTGTTTAAGTGTCTTTCTCTGTATTTCTAGTGCTCGAGTTCTCATGTGATTTCTTGTTCTTAGGTGTCCCTTTTAGTCCAGTGTCAAGTCTGTGTCTTGTGAATTGTCTCTTGTTTCCTGTTTTATTTTGAAGGGCTATGTCTCATGTCAGTTTTTCTAGTTCCGCTTCCTCTGTCTCGTTAGGTCTCATTCCTCCCAGCTCGTTTCCCCTTCTGTCTCTAATTCCTCGATGACTCCCTCAGTGTATTTAAGCCCTGTGTTTCTTTGTGTCAGTGTTGCGATTTTGCCTGTGTGTTCCAGTTTGTGTTTTTCCCGGTTTGGTTTCTGTTTTGTTTTCTGCCAGCAATAAAGCTGTGGGTTTTGAGTTGCATTCAGTCTCCGAGTCCTGCGTTTGGATCCTCACCTCCGCCTGCCCGCACACAGAGCCCTGACACTTTGTGTGTCTGTAGCCTCTGCATAAGTTGTTGTGTACCCAAGTCAGCCCTGTGTGCAGCTGGCTCATGTGCCAAAGGCAGAAGTGTAACAAGGACAACGCAGCAGAGGGCAGGCAGCAGCAGTGAGCAAGTGAGTTGGGGTAGAAGGAAGCAATTGGTAGAGACAGAATGACTGTGTATGAGTGACTACGGTGGAGAAAGGGATATAGGGTGTCAGGCTGAAATCTCCACTCTGCATAACCAGGACTTCAGGACCTATTGTTCAGGCTTTCAACCTAAGAAACGAGACAGTAAGCATTTGTAGCAAGATGCTGATGGTCTAGAAGGGTACCTTACAGCTAGTCTGGCAGATTACAGAGTGTACCAAAGAGGTTTTTGTTGTTATTATTTTGTCTGTCTGTGAGCAGGGTTATGCAAAAGCTACCAGGCTGATTTTCATTAAACTTGGAGGAGCATGTGGTCTAGCCAGCCCAGCTCTACCAGGGTGCAAAAGCATATAATGAAACCTCAGTTTAACAGCAGGTTAAAACTGAAATATAAATTGAATGTAGTGTGCTTTGTTTTATTTTTTTAATTTATAAATGACCTGCAAAAAACAATCTAAAAAACACAGCTTGGTTTATACACCCAGTACATTTTAAAAACAGAAGGAAAGGCATCAGTGTACCCCCAAGTGCTGAGAAGCTGTATCACTTTCCTCTTAAACAACTAATTTGTTGTTTGCAGTGTCATATTAGTAGGAAAACTCCCTAAAGGTGGCACAGGGGATGTGCCAGGCAGCGGTTTCATAATTATATCCAAGTGTTGGCCTCTCCTTTGTGCTTCTAATATTGGTGTTACAGTTTTATAAACACTTGATTAGCATATTGCCCTTGGCAGAGATCTGTGCTATGTGTCTGAATTTATTAGAGCTGGGGCCACACAAACACTAAACTATATGCATGTGCATTTTTTAGTGTTGATTCAGGAAAGTTATATTAGTGACCCAGATGTTTTCAGTGTATTGGGATTAGATGCCACAGACAGCGATGAGAAACTAGAATGTCAGGTTTTATTTATTAATTTTTTGTAAAAAAGAAAGCTTATGTTGTGAGCTTTGAAAATGTTTCCTAGAATAGGAAATGTCACATAACAAACTGGATAACTGATCAACTGTACAACTTGAGGAAAACTTAAAAGTTTATTTCTACCTGAATTCTTGAGAAATGCATGATTTTCATGTAGTTAGTAGAAACGCTCAATAAATACTCAGTGTATTGCATTATGATCTAGTTCTTTTGCACTTAGTACAAAAATATCCTGAAGTAAATAAATGGGGAAGTGTGGTGTTGGATCAATACTGCATACAGTTTTGGTTGTATGGAGAAAGAGGACTTGAACTGTATAGTAATCACTGTAGCCATTTCAGCAGTGACCCCCCCCCCCCCCACACACACACACACACACACACAGCAAGGCTTAGTTAAAAATACAGAGCAAGGTTTTTATTGAACTTCCATGTTTCCACACAGAAATGCAGGCGCACACACATACACCCCTACACTCGCAGTCCATTTGGGCTTGCCTTCCAGCAATAGAGAGCTCCAAGTGTGGAGGGTGTCAGCCAACAGGAAAGCAGGGATCGAGGGAGTGAAATAAAAGGCAAAACAAATGCAAACGGAGAAATGATGCTACAACGCTTCAGGGGAAAGACAAATCGATACTCTTGCACACATAACACTCCCACGCAGCAGCTAAATAATGCTGCTACTTTGTCTTTCCATCTCCCTCCATGACCTCTGTCATCTTTATGCACTGTGCAGAAAAGTTTATTCTTGTTTTGCACAAACTGCATTTTTTTTCGTCATACTTTCTCTAAGTGTATTTACAAAACAGCTTCTGTGTGCAATCTCTCTATTAAAAAGCTTTTTTTATTTGCTTCTAACTCTCTTGAAGGACACGTTTTACAGTTTGTTGGCTCCGACGCCGACCAACACTTTCAATGTGTTTGCTTTGCTTGAAGTTTGCTTGGAAAAAACTTTGGTTATGCTATAACTGAAAATTTGCTCCATTAAGTATGTCTGGGTCAATCAAGTGTTTGATTATATCTGTTTTTCACCAAATGTTATCCAGTCAAATAAGAGTAAGATTTTATCATAGCGTCTGTTTAATGCATCAGTGGTGCTGCCGCATGTGGGGATTTGAATAATACAGGTGTATCATAAAGATGTAGGCTTACACATCTTGGTATTTTATTCTCTTGGCCCCAGTTGTGCCCAGTAGCTGCTGCTGAATTGACAATTTGCTTTTCTTTAACATTGCATTTAAAGAGAGATGTGGACTATTTCAGTAGCAATCCAGAATTATGAACTGTATCGTTAAAAATGAGTTTGCCACATTGCTGCGTGCTAAATATTTTGGGAGTCTTCCTTTTGTCTTTTTGTTGAGATAACTTGTACTTTATTTTGAAACTTCTTGTAGCTCTAACCATCTTCTTACAAGGGCCTTGAGAGGTAAGCTTTTTCTTTAATTAAAAAATTCACAAGGCCAATTTTTTTTTTTTTGACACACTATATACTGAAAGCAGTTTATTATAATAGTAGATTATTCATAGGTTTCCTTGTTGTATGCACAATAGAAGAGGATTAAACTACTGTTTGACACTCAATCAACTTGAACTAATAGCGCTAAACTTCACTGGTATGTACTGAAATACTGATTTCCACTGTTTAGTGGAATAATCAGATGTGCAGGCTTTGCACGTCAGGAGAGATTTATTCCCAGTGTGTTATTTGATCCCCAGGATACATTTATGTAGTGTTAACGCCATCATGATGAGCAGCGTAACAGAGACAATTTTTAATAATGATGTGAGGCAGAGGTAGCAGAGGACCACTTCACCAGCATGCTAACAGCAGTAGTGTGGAAGTGGAAGAAGGAAAAGGCATAAAACTGGGCAGTTTTAAAGGTAAACTCCTAGTGCCAGTGCTTGATTGTAACTGGTGCTGATAGATACTGGTGTGAATGTCTCCCTCTTCTACCCATGTTATGACAAGCACTGTAGTAGTCTGGTCTGCAGATTTGGCCAACTCCTAGAGCCTGACTGTCAAGTCTGATTTACCAGCAATGCAATTTTGACTGTTCAATATACTTTAGCAAGTTGGTTTCATGTTTTACCAACGTGTTGTAGGAGCACAGCTTCATCTGCACTGTCAGTAATGACTCTTGTAGTTTCTGAAATGTATAAACTGTATTGATTCAGGATTTGTAGGCATTAATTAAAAGACAATGACTGAAAGTGTTTATCTATACTTATTATGCATCACCCTGAGGTTTTGCGCATTTACAGTTTATCTTTCATGGTCCAGAAAAGAGAGGAGAGACCTTTGATGTGCAGCGTGTTCTTAATGAACTGATGTTTTAATTTGTACAGTCTTGCTTGTTTCTCTTTGACTTTTTCTACTATTTTAAATACAAGACTGCGCAGCGAGTCTCCACCACCTCAGCCACCTGTTTGTCTAATTTTCCTACCTATTTAAAGCTTTGACTCACCACAACTCTCTGCCTGTATCAGGCAATGGCTGTTGACAGCAGTAAGTGAAGCAGTAAATAGCGCAGTAAAGTGGGTCTCGAAACGTCTGCCATGTCTGCTTGTGCCCCATGATTTTTTTTCCGTTGCTCCCTGGCTAGCTTCAACATTTTGTTTAAGGCATTAAGGCTTCTTTTATCCACAGATTTTTAGCATCCTTCTGCACTATGAATAGCTTGCTGTGTCCAATGCACTCACCCGAGACCATCGTATTCTAGGATACACACACTTAAACAGACGTGCACCGCTGCATTCACAGAAACGCACGCAGGCAGTGTAATGCTCCTTGAGTCACTTTACTCGATGACTCACTGTCTCGTTCAGTCTGTCTCCGCATGCTTCAGTGGCTGGACCATAATTTCTGGCAAAGGCATTGCTTTGCAGAGTATTCTAAAGAAAATTGTGTTCTGAGTACAGCAAATGCTCTTCTAAGCGCAGTCATTCTTCGAAGTATAGTTCCTTACATCTTGTTTTTTGTCCCAAATTCTCTATCTTTTTGTTGACTTGTTTCCCCTCCTTTCATGCCTTCTTTTCTCCGTCCCCTTAATTGCATGCCTTCTGTCCCCTGACTCTTCATGACGCCATGTTGCATGTCTTAATTAAACGGCTGCTCAGAAGGAGGAAGACATTGTGTGAAATGGGGGACATAGGGGGGAAGATTTAGAGGGGGTGGAAAAGAATGGGTAGTAGGGGATTAATGAAAGAAGAGTTTGTTAATTACACAGCAAGGTCAAGGCCGCTTTACCTTCACAGCTTAATTGTGCCCTGTGATTGCGTTGCAAGGCGTCAATTTTAATTCAAGCAGCGGGCGCACTAAGCTGCGTTAATTGTCACATTGCATTTGTGTATGTATGAGCAATCATGTTGATGTATGTTTTTGGATGAGTGTTTTGCTTTTTTTTATAGTGTAATTTGAAGAATAATTAACGCATTAAACAAGTGTTTTGTGTGCATGTTGATGTACTTATATTTACCTTTTTATGCATCTGAGTTGTGTTTTGGAACCTGGCAATTTATCTGTGTTTTTTATTATTATAAATTATATAGGAGCATGACTAAAAGAGAAATTCTAGTAAAAATTACATTTCTGAAAATACTATACAAGCATGCTGCAATTTAACAGCGTTTTCTCTTCTGTTTTTCTTTAACTTTGATGCCCTCCAGTGCATAATCAATGGCTGATTTGCAAGAACCTCCCTCCCGAATTTTTCAGCTCAGTTTTTATTACTGGAAGCAGTTTCTGAGGTGTAATTGTCACAGGAAGACCTTGTTAACTATAAGCTGGTGTGATCGCTGTGTTCTTTGCAGCAAGAACAACAGTAATTTGGAGAATGCTGGGATCCATAAATTCTTGGCAAAAATCTTTTTAAATTGATTCTCTTTTCAGAAAATCATCATCATTTCATCCATGTTTATGTATGCGTGTTTTGATCCCTGAAATGGAGCTCGGCCATTAAACCCAGCGGGGGTTGGGAAGGGCAGGGGGATCAGCCCACCTCATCCGTCTCCTTGATAGACCAACTGTTCCTCATCACATGGGGTCTTGTTCTCGTACGCACACACACATACACGTATAAAAACATTCTAACCGTCGTATGCTTTGGCCATGACTCCCCTACCGGTGAAAACACTTAATCACCCGTATCGTCCAAGTGACCCCCCACCATTATCTCCATCCATCGCTGCACCTGTTTAGCCATTTAATAAGTTTGGATCGGAGACGCTTGATCTTAAATGATGCAGAGAATGAGTGATGACAAGGGATTAGGTTTGTCTTAGATGGTCCGCTGAACACTGCATTCTTGACTTTACTGAAACCGGTATCAGACAGAAACAATTTGCTGCTCTTGGAACTCTGAATTAGTTATATCATTTAAACTGCTACTTGGAATATTTTAGATTTTTGTTTAGTACTTCACCCTGAGTGTTCATCTAATTCATTTACACTGGACAGAATGAATTGGCTTGTATTCGTACACACAAATCAATGTTTTTTTTTATGTTTTACCTGGATATTAAGACCACTGAGACTTAACCTTTGTTAATGCATACAGGTAACATGTCAAATGAGAGGCAGGCAGGTGAATCACTGAGGCTTTCGCTGAGCATATAAATCCATGTGAGAGAAATCTACACAAAGAATAGAGAAGAAAATATCCAAGACAGATAGCATAAGACAGTTAATCTCAAAACACTATCTTATCGAATTGTTGAGACTAGTTTGATTTGACTGGTGCCTTTTGTGATGGACTACACTGAAGGAATTTCTCATATTTTGGTTGCTATATGAAAACCATATAGAAAATTATAAAAATCTAAACTAGACAACTCTGTATACGCACGTCTGCTGGAGGTTTACACTTGTTTCCACCAAGTAGAGTCTTTGTCTTGAGGCTAATGTTTCTAACTGGAATATGCATCTAATCTTCTTTCCGCTTTGTGTTTATGCATGCAACAGCACACTTTCTTTCACACATATTAGGAACATAAATTGCTGCATAAGATGCACACCACTTTCTTGTAGGCACTCGTAAAAAACACTGACTCACACAGAAATGCGCACCTACTTATACGAGTTCACTCTAAGTGACTCTAATAGGTGTGTCTTCCAGGCTCGAGGGCCTATCTGATTACCCTTGACATCCTCCTTTAACAATTCTACTAGATATTAGATAGAACGAAAAGCTCTACAGCAACCCCCCCACGCCACCCCTCGTTTTCCTCTCCTCCACTGTACTTAAAGATATGCAGCACTGCTCATCCGTCTATACTCTTGGGAATCAAATTTATCAGGCCCATTTGTCTATATCTGGGTCACAGTATTAATGAAAATGGCTGATGAGGCAAATGAAAATGGAATGTCATTAGAAGGCGCGACTCATTCAAGTTCACATCTCAGATTTGAATAGCTGATTCAAAGAAATCAAATGACTCTGGTGTGCCACAACAGATTGCTGGCTGGAGATTACGCTTGGTAATTTTCATAACAGGACGTACTCGGTATACACACACACACACTCACACATGCATATAATCATACAGACACGCACAAAGATGAGTGGCATGCAAGAAAACACAAACTCTCATCTACTCTCCATATCATCCCTAATGTTTCCACCAGTGCATGTGATTAGTTTCCAGTTGCATATCTGATTAGATGTTTAGGAAATTTAAAATGTACTCGTGTGTCACAGTGAATTATGTTGCGAAGTGTTTGCAATAGTTTATTTTTTCCCATTTTACTCTTAGACGATTTCTTTGTTTTTGAGTCCATAGCAAAAACAAACACATGTTGGCAGCAGTTTTTTTTCTTCCATTCCATACTGTGGTTGAGCCTGTGGTTGTTATACACAGCGTACTCGCAGTAAAGACATGCATTTTTATGCATGAAAAATTGGAAGTAGTGAAGAATGACATTACATATTGCCATCGCAAATGGGGAGAGATGTATGTGTCTGAAAGACTGCTGTGTGTATAACCTTCAGGAGCATTACAAATCAATATTACTCTCTTACCTGCTATCCTCACTCTCAGTTTGATGGAGGAATTGTGTTTTAGCCGAGTGTGACAGGCAAGCGAAACAGAATACACACGAGCACGCAGCACAACAGCGTGTGTGAGCAGAACGTTGGATCTCGTTTTGTGTGCGATCGACCTGAAATTGGCTGACATTCATATGCACACCTGTTTGCCAACTCGCAGCTGATATGCACATAATGTATACAGAAACTCTGTTGTTCAAAAACATATGTAAACAAATATGTTCACACAATATAGGAACCAAATTTCAACTGCGCGCGTCTTGTGCAGCAAGCTGTATCCATGGTTATGTGATGGATATGTTAAGTGAGAAGGATAAGTGTGTGGGAGACTTTCCATGTATGAAGGTGATCATGACAGTAATAATCATCTGTGGGTATGAAGGCTCAGTCTGTTTCACTTCAGCTCTTTGTATATAATAAGATATAATAATTATTTTGGCAGGCAAGGAGCACAAGCATCATTATCAAAGACTGGATATTTGTGATACTACCCCGTGGTGGCAGTGCATATACATCAGCTACATGTATACGACTGTCTGCAAAGCTGTGCGTAGGACCAGCGCAAAACCCCGTTCCTCGAATAACACCTACTCCTGCTTGTGTGTATGCATGCAGTAGTATGTGTGTAGTATGGACTTGTGTGCAGGTGACACGTTACTAAGATAAGGATGTGGCTAAGCTTCTAACACACACATAAGAAAAGCAAAAGTCCGCACATCTGGTATACCAATAACAGTAATCAATGGATGAGGCTGACAGTTTAGCATAGCCTCATATCAGGCTTGTCAGCTTGTTACAGCTATTTCCATTTTCTTCAGTCTAACTGTTTTCCATGGGGGAGGAGATTTGACTAAATCAGTCACTACAAACCAATATCTCGAACTTAATCACTGAGACATAGCACAGCCAACATGTTGGTAATGGCAGCATTTTAAGAGTGGAGCGAGGTGAAATAACAAGAATTTATCTTCATCAATTTGTTGTTCAGAAGCACACCAATTGACAATGTTGCTTCTGCTGTGGCACTGATAGGCTAATCATTAGTCCTCCCATGACATGTGACCATTATTCAACCATCTATCACAATGCCAGACGAATCACTACACTCGATAGAGAGGACATCTTCAAAAGTCTTGGCCCTGGCAGGATGAAACAGTGAAAAACTCATGACTGAAATGATGTTCAGTGGTTTTACAGTTAGATTTTAGAGGATAAGGTCAGTTGGATGAGGGTCAACCTGAGGGTCAAAGCTTGCGGGTTAAGTTGATGATGTCATATTAGGTTTGAATGAAAACAGAAATTAATAAAACACTCTTTTTTCAGTGTTTGCCATAGAAACCAAAAGATGAGAAAAGATTAAATCCCAGCCCATTAAGCCATGGAGATGTAACACAAAAATGGAGCTGATTATATTATAGCGACTGCTTCAAACCAGGGTCGGTCTTTTATTTTTCCCTTTAAATCACTCCTTATTTACCACATACTGTACCACTCTATATTTACAGTTTGTCACACAGTGTTGTTTATATGCAGACATCTGTCAGAAAGAGTTAAGCTTCCAATCAAATGTGTGAATAAAAGTCAGTTTGTGTTGCTTAAAGCACTGAACAGTCAGATTTAATTTTTGGAGTATTTGACTTTTTCTTTGGTTTTAAGAGTCAAAATCCAGTGCATGTGATTGTGGGTAAAAGCTATGTATTTAAGGAAAACAAACTGGGGGTTAATGTTGGGAACCATGCAATAAAAGATCCATATTTAGCTTACTACCAAGCCCACCATCCCTTCTACAAAAATGAGTGGGAGACAAAAAAAAGTGTACTTAGTGGTAGTCATTTAGGATAAGAACAAGAGCTAAATACTCAAATATGAACAGTGCAAATGTTCACAAGATGAGGAGAGAAGGAGGCAATAAAATCCAGAAATTGTTCCTTCTCAGTCTTTTGTTCCAGAACCCCTGATAAATCCTGTGGAAAATGATTGCTGGAGCAAAAGAAGGGATGGCAAATAATGGACAAAAAGAAAGAGAGGGTAGCAAACATGATAGAGGGGAGTCGGGGAGGGGATGGGTGTGTGTGGGGGGAGTGGGCAGAGTTTGGCAGGGAGCAGAGTTGATAGCAGTCAAGAGCTATTTCAGAAGATGAGATGGGAGAAAGGTAAACGTCGAAGTAGCACGGGTATTAAAGACAGTGGCAAAAACATGGAAACGAGAAAAGAAGAGCAGGATCTGTCAACAGTCAGCGATGGTCTGCTGTGTTTATGTGTGTATGGTGGGTTTTTTGTACATTTCAGCACATGAGCCAAGTGAGTCAGTATGTGTTCAGAAAATACAGATATGCACCCTACGGACATCTGTCTACTTCAATCACTTGTGTGGGTAAAAGAAAATGCATCTGTTTATTTCCACATTCATGTAAACATATCTGATTTATTTTGTATCAAATCAATCTAATGCCCCCTTTTAACATTGAATGGCATGCCATAATATGCAATCTACATATTAATATATATATGAATTATATATACACATAT
>NW_005188032.1:79384-88149 GCF_000239375.1 Pundamilia nyererei | reverse complement strand
ACAGATTTAAATATATTCAGCATTATTTTGTTAGCATGGGATGAAACTCAGTGGATTTGGTGATGCTCTGTCTTTATTGCAGTCATTCTACAATGTGGCTACTGTCACCCTCAATAAACATGTAGAGCAAGAATGATAGACTTTATAACATCTATTACTGTTCTTGAGATATTTATTCAAAACGGAAACTTTCTATCACTGTAAAGCTTACATTTGAATGTAAAATGTGTGCACCATGTCTGTGTTGAGTTATGACGAAGTAATTACTTTGTGAAGGAATCGAGTTTTGACAGCTACTGTGGCAATTTAGGGAGTCGGAGTGTTTTTAAATTACCTTAACTGCTTCCTTGAGCTTTGTGTCAGAGCCTCTGCCACAGCAGCACAGCTTCCTGCAATAAAGTGTGCAATATCACCGGGTTAAACCACAATAACTGACTTCCAATTGTTTTTAGAACACCAAACGCATCTGTCCCTTCACCTTAAGGAGTATATTTAACTCTGCTGTAGTGGGTCAGTGTTTTCATTCATGTTTTCCTAGTTTTTGGCAGTCGCCTCACTATTTGTCTGTGTGCCACCATTTGATTGATATCTTTCATAGTTATTGAAGTATTTTGGCAACTAAAAATGGAATAAAACTGGATATAAATACTCATGCCATCCAATTTTCTTTATGACTTTTTTATATAAAAGACCATAAAAATGGGGAATGCCTCTTTTGATTAATTTCAGTAATAAATATGGTATTTTGGCATACACTTGTTTCCATAATGTTATACCAATTGCGAATGCGGTCTGGCTTAGTGTTGTCATCACACTGAAATTTCTGACTTTGATTCAAATATCACAAAAAATAATTTGCCATTTTCAATGCCACAAGGAGAAATCCTGGGTATATTAAGCAATGTCAAATTTTAAGTAAATTTTATTATTAAAAGTCAAGTACAATAAAGTCATAGCCTGGCAATAAGGAACCTTTTTTTTAGCAATGAAAAAAGTGAGTGAGTGAGCATACATCATTAGAAGCCTTACATTCAAAATCTATTATTAAAGTGCAACTAAAAACTAGCATCCATTGCGTTTCAGTAAGCAGTTTAGGGTTATGGGGTCAGTTTAAAGCCTATCGCAGTGACTTTAACAATTTAAAATCACCAGCTAACCTGTTTGCTTTTGGACTGTGGAAAGAAGCTCATAGAGAACCCACATAGGCATGAGGATCAAACCAAGGACCTTTTTTGCATGGAGGCAACAGTGTCAACCACTGCACCACCGTGCCGCCACCAAGAACGGAAACTTTTTTTTGTTTTTTAGAATGAAAAGTTAATGTCGTTAACAAACATTTGCCTCACAAAAATAGATGCGTGACCTTATAACTCCATGACTATGCATACATTTTTGTGATTCCCTAGTGCTGTATTATGTTGGCTGATTCTCTCTGAATTTTCTGTTTGATCCAAACTGTTCAGGCCTGGCTCTTTGTTGCTGTGATGTAACATGACAGCTCTTTGTTGTGTCTATTTTGTGATGTAACCACTTTGATATTGTTAAATGTTCGGCGTTGAAGCGGATGCTTGTGTGAAAAAGCCAACGAATGGATCCGTGGGAGTTTTGCATTCACAACTGTGAGTAATTGTGTGCTTTTGTTTGCGTGTGATGTGTCTGTCACTGCGTATACATGCTGCACTTGACATGCAGAATTAGACATGTCTTCAGCGCAAAGCTTGTACAGAGCACGGCTGACATTAATACCCCTGGCGGCATTGTTCGCTAGTTATTCTCCTGTGTTCTCTGTGTGATGTCAGTCTGCGGTAACCAGGGCAGAACAGAGAATAAAACGATAAAGCATTGACCTGAATGGCACGGCTCAGAGCCTTCTCCACGATTACACTGTGAAGCAGCAGCCAGTCAGTGGGTGACTTGAATGAGGTCTTTACTTTGAGCTAATAACAGGGATTTATGCTGTAATTCAAGGCTAGGTCATATCTTCAAAGCAGCTAGACACGCAGACAGGTTATGACACTGCATGTTAGTTCAGGAGAAAATTGTATCTTCCAAAAGAGCAGGCCATGGAAAGGGTCACGAAATGGTTTTTTTCATGGGTCACTTAATTTCAAACTATAAAATCAGAAAATCTGCTTACTGTGAATATGATACACTACAGTTTGATCCGATGACGTGGTAGCGGGTTTTTTGAAGAGGGCCTTGTGCAACAGACAAGTTTCTAGGGGTTTGTTAATTTTTAGCTTTCTATACTAAGTATTATTTCCTTATTGCCATAGAAGACCATTGTCTTACTCTTTGATAGAGCATTTCAAAAGGTCAAAACATTAATTTTTCCAACATGAAACAAAGAGAAAAATATAGAACATTAAAAATATAATGAGAGGAATTTTTTTATGTTAAATTAGAAGCACTGATTTAAAGTTGTTTTTCTTTGTTTTTTGTTTTAGTTTGTCTTACCCTAACCTGTATAGTTCATCCCTATGATTTGTTTTAAAGCTTTTAATTATTAATATACAAGGACAGAACTGTTTACAAGTCTTGGATCACCTCTCATTTCTTTATATTTTGCTTCCAGGGAGACAAACTTTCTCGTAATTATTAGAAATTTGTCTCTTAAGAGAAAGGCTTTCTGAAGATCTTTCAGATTTTTTCTTCGGACACTGGCTGCCCTTTTACTCATTTTCAGTCTAGTCCTTATCCGTGACCGATTTCAGAGTGATGTTTGGTTTCTTTTTCTTTTCTTTTTTTACACAAATTACGCAAGATCCATGCTGAAAATCAGTGACAACTGGTCTTTTGGAATGATGAATCCAAATTGAAAATTTTGGTTCAAATCATCATTAATGATGATTTACAGAAGATAAAGACAAGGTCCAGCAGGTTTTGCCATTGTTTGAACCTGCTTTTCAGCTAGGGGTGTTGGGCCAGCTTGTTAAAAATTGATCGAATTATGAAAATAAGAACACACTGTTAGATTGTGATCCAATCTAACAGTGTGTAAACATACACGGCAGAACCGGTGACATCAACATGCTTTGCATCCTTTTATTGTCACACACGTTTGCTTCACAATGCACACAGAGCTGCAGCTCTCCCGCTGCCCGCTCAACATTACCACAACAACCCCAACCACAGGACCCAGTACAATATTTAAGTCGGCGGGGCGTGATTGCAGATGCCGTGCAGGTGCGTCCGCCTTCCCTGCACTGCACCGCAGGCCACGCCGTGCCACACAGTGTAATCCAACATGCTAACAAGTAACAGGAAATTCATCCCATTGGGAACAGCTTCACTTTTCACCATGACAGTGAGCCCAAACACAGCGCCAGTGCAGTTAAAGCATTCCTGAAACACATAACAGAACATTGTCAGTCATGGATTGGTCTCCCCAGGCAACATCTAAAGAAGTTGGAATGTCCTTCAGGAAGCCTGGAGAACTATTCCTGAGAGCCTTAGAGAGTTCAGGCTGTGTTGAAGATGGGTATATTGATTTTTAAGCTCTTCAATTGTACAAACTCAGTTTTTGCTTTACATAGTATGTGTAAACATTTATGTTTGGCTCCTTTCAGTAAGTTACTACACCTATTTTCCATTTTCCTGGCAAAAAACAAAGAATGACTTGCACAGCACTATACACGTAAATTCCCCACAATTTACACATACTGTTCATGAGCCTTGACCAGGGTATTAAGAGTCTTTTTATTTTTCAGTCTGGAGAGTTGCACTGGTAACTTTCCAAGCCTTTTCCCCCTAAGCTCCAACGTCTTAGCTTGAAACAGTATTTTTCAACATTTTTTTCTGATCCAGTATGGTCCATATCTCATTCTCTTCAGCCAATCTATCATGTGGAATGAGACTGACCCCATCTACTTTTGTCCAATTTCAACTAGTCCAATTCAGTCTGACTCACCCTAACCTCATCAGTTCACATTTTAATAATTTGACCTAACACGACACATTTAAACACATTAATCAGTCATTTTTCTCCAACCTTCCTACTTCTCTGATTCGGATATGCAGATTTACATGTGTGCGTGCGTATGTGCGCGTAGGTCCGTGTCCGTGTGTGTGTAAAAAGATGGTAATGAGAATTAATTTTTTGGATGTTAAGGAAGCCTAAAGAATTCAAATCACCATCAGCTACACAGGGAGCACTCATCTGAATGAAAGCTCTCTCAATTATTGATTTCCAACTGCTGGAATCACATCCCCATCTCTCTATGATACCATTACCCCTTTGACTATCATACTTTGTTCAATTCCTTGAAAACCTCTGCAAAAAATCGTCGCGTTATGTCTATGTGTAATCTCTCTTGGGCTTTAGCTGCGTGGAAATGTGTGCCAGTGTGCGCGCACAAAGGTCTAAAGTAAACCTCTTTTAGGGTTATTAATATTTATTAATGTGTGCTGTCAGAGAGGCAAAGAAACAATTCATTGCTCACATGTATTGCATTAAGTGCTTCATGACTTATTAATGGGCATGTTTAAGGTTAGAGGAAAGAAAGGAAAAAGAAAATAAAAGAGAAGGGCAAACTATAAATTGATTCCTCCCACAAAGACAAAAGTCTATTAAAGTCATTTGTAAGCTCATTGAAATGTGGATTCTTTGGCCTTTTACTTTTTATTCATTAGATGGCAAAACTGTTGGCATATCTCAAACTGTCAGAGTAATAATGAATTTTCTAAGAAAGATTGATAACAAGTTTTGCAATCATATTCCTATATTTATTTTCTAACTACCGATAAGCTCCTATGGCAAGCAGAGCACTTCTGCTGTTTTATATATTCCTACTATAGATGACCTTATTCTAACACTGTCACTCATTCGTTCAGTGTGTTTCTCATCTGTATGCATTCCATGCCTGTGTTTATTGTTCTGTCTATCAGTCAGTCTGAAGGAGTCTATTATCCCTCCCTGTTTAATGTCCTTTCTCAGTACAGTACATAGCCTACTGTCTTTCTGTCTCTCACACGCCATCTGTTTGTCTGTTGGTGTCTCTGTCTCTCCGAACAATCTCTCACAGCAGTTGGCGTACTGTGTCATCCACTACCCCCCACCCCAAGGACCTGGCATGTCACTGCATATCTATATCATAACACCTTGAAGAAATATGCCTCTGTGTGCGCGTGCGCGTGCATACATTTGCCGCCGTGTTTCATTTAATCGAGGCTCCCAGTCAGCACATAGGACAAATTGATCAGTTGGTTTGCCAGCTGTCCTGGCAGATCTCTCCTTCTGTCTCTCTAGTTCTCTAACCACCCACTCTCCTTTACTTCCACTGAAACTCTGATTTCCACTTAAATTTATACACCTTGCAATTTAAAGATGAGAAAAACCAAATGAGTACTCTTGAGTACTCTTCATTACAAGTATCTCTATTGTTTTGTTCAGGTTTTTGTTTTTTTTTCTCACCGCTGGATGCCTTTTAAACTAACTCCTCTTCTCCAACTGGCAGATGGCTTGTGGCCATGCTGACTGACATGACCTTCTCTGGCACTGGCTTTTGGCGACCCTTTGAATCCCTTGAAAATGACGGGCATCATGCAAAGCCAGCTCCTTTTGTTATCTGAGCTGCACATATTGTCTTGATACACCCCTATCATTAGACACACATTTCCATCGTGGGCCAGCGAAATGTCTATCCATGCTGAATTGAAGAGATAAGTCAGAACTGCAGCCAGCCATATGGCTAGCCTGCTTTTAAGCATGATAGGTAGAAAATGCAAAACCCATTTCTGTTCTCATAGATCTATGCATAATTTTGCCTTGATTTAGGTGCTATTCACACTTGATGTTCTTGCTGTGGCGAAGGGAAGGATAGTGGCAGCACAGTCAGGAACAAAGGGAGTCTACTTCAGTGCTGCTTGACCGGGTGTGTGTGTGTTTCTGTTATGTCCCCATGCTTGGCTGTGCTTTGAGCTGAAAGCGAGAGGCTTTTTTTTGTGTAATGACAGACATTAGAAAGTCGATTACGAGGTTCTTACAGCCTCGAACATGCCACACAGGGCTGTAATACACACATGCATACACAAAGGTATACAGGCACGTGCACACTCTCAGACTGGTCTGAGCCAGGGGAAGGCTTTTGTGTTCAACTTGCCTGTGTCACATACAAATATATCAGCATTACTGACTGTGTGACACAATACTGCAGGTGGGAAAAGTGCTGTCTTCTTAACTGTAATTTCCCATAAATCCCATAAATTTTATCACATAATTCAGACAGGGCACTGTTGCCTTAAATCACAGTTGATAACATGGTTCCAGGGGCTCATGATATCTCCTAATTCCTATTCAAGCTCATCAAGTAAACATACCCAAGAATGTGAATTGAACATCTTTTAATGTTTAAGAATCTTTCTTGGAAATTCAGGGCCGGGGCAGCTGTGGCTCAGGAGGTAAAGTGGGTTGGAAGGATAGTGGGTTGATCACCAGTTTCTCCTTTCTGCATGTCAAAGTGTGTCGATGTTAGCCAAGGTGCTTTGATTTAGAAAAAATATGTGTATGATTTACTGAATGAGGCTTGTAGTAGAGTGCTCAGTTAGAGTAGAAGAGCACTATACTAAGTACCAGTCCATTTACCATGTACCACATGGACTATTATGACTGGCTAACCCTTGCCAGCGTATCGTTAGCTTCAAATATTTCTGTTGGTAGTTGGTTTCCCCCTTTTTTTTTTTAAATTTGTGTATTTAAAAGTGTGTAGTATCAGGGTAAGTAAAGCAACAGTGTCTTATTTTGAGTCATATAAATAATTTTGAGTCATAATTTTCATGTTATAGCTTCTTTTGATTTAAAATGTAGGCCTCGATGACACAGGTGTAGAAGCTTGTCAGCTACCATGTGGCAACCACTGGTTCTGAGGGTAAAATGTATATGCTCAGACTAGCTGCAAGTAGCTGGTACAGGTTGCTGGTAATTCTTCTGAAACTGATTGCTAAAGCTCCCTATTCACTTTCTGCAGCTGGTTGATGAGTGGTTGATGAGATTGCTGACAGCCACTAGTTTGAAACTGGTCGCAAAGAAGCCTGAGTTTGCATGGAAGATGCCAACAAAGCAAAGACTTGCAGTTTACTCTCCAAACACAACTTTCACGTTGAAGCTAACATTCTCCATTCCTGGGTTATCTCGCACTTTTTCAAGTTTCACTACAACTCGAAGAGTAAATGGTGATTATTTCTATACGAGTAAACTTGTACCATGCAAACTGCAGGCGACCACAGCAAACTGCTAGTGACCAAAGCAATTACAAGGAGCCTCTTTATAGGCGATTTCGCCTGGAGATAAACACCTAGCAACCACTCGTGATCTGGGTGTGGAATTCACATTTTTCCCTAGCAACTGGAGGTTGCCAGGGGGTTAACAACCAGTCCCTAGACTTGCATGGCTAAGGCCTTTGTTACCAAGTATTTCGTCCATAAATATTCTCAAAACCAGTATCTACCATCTGTAAACTAATTTAATGTACACTAACTGGTTATGTCAATCACTAGTTTCTCACTCTGGGTAAAAATGAACATGCCTCCAAAGGTGGAACCTAACAAGACTGACGATGATGAAACAAAAAATGAGAAGGACAAAGAAAGGTATGAAAGGAATAAGAAAGAATAATGTGGCAGGAGAATGGAAAACGAGCAGAAGACTGGGAGAGAGGGGTAGAAAGCTCACTAGAGCTGTTAATGTAGACCCGCTGTTTAGAATACAGTCTCAGAAGAGAGGAGACCAGAGCGTGGAGCGGTAGCTGGCTGCCTGATTTCACACCCATTATCACCTGCTACAAAAGCACGGCAAGTGGAAAATGAAACTGCATACAGGGAGAGTGTAAAATAAGCTGTTCTCCGTGAGTTTGAGTGTGTGTGTTTATGCACGCCCATTGTCACACTTGCACTGATAAGCTTCTGTTACATGGTGTGTACTCTTACACATGTAAGGTCATGAGTACTTATCACCTTTGTCCACGTTCTCACCTTTTGTATTTTGGTTCATGCATGCTTTGGGATAACTTCCAAATAAGGCGAAACAAGGGGAGAAAAAGCACAATGAAATAAAAAATCTTGGGCTTCGGAGCTTTGTGCCTGCACGATCCATTGGTTTTCTTTCATTTGCATAGCTGGTTCATTCCAGTTGCAGACTTTGATGCCATTTGCACAGGTCCACCGATCACATGTAATGTGAGAATTGTGTTTGTCAGATGGATTTAGCCAAAGTCTCCTCTACTTTTCTGCTCTAATCCTATCTTTTATCTCATCTATACTTCACTGAGGTCTCACTGGCTTTTCTCATTTTTCTACACTCATTCTTAATTTTCCCTCTCGTTTTTTTCAAAGGCTTTAACGTGCTTAGTGAAATAGAGGCGCTTATGTGATTAAAAAAAGGCTCTAAACTGTTAGCATATCTGCAGAATTATCTTGTGAGCGTGCAGTTCCTTGATATAGCAATATGTGTTTCATGTGTTCATTTCCCAAAGGGATATATTACATATTTTTTTTTAAATGTATGTAATGTGATATATCACGTAATTTGGACATATCTGACAAACTGCTTTTCTTTTCCAGCGTGTCCACCTGGCTCTTACAAGATGTCGTCCAGACAGCAGGAGTGTTTCCCCTGCCCAGCCAACAGTGTCGCAGAAGAGGAAGGATCCATGGTGTGCTTGTGTGAGGAGGATCACTTCAGGACCCCTTTGGACAATCCCTCAGCGCCATGCACACGTAATAATAATAATATACTTGCACTTATTTGTGTCTATATCTTCTTAAATTAT
>NW_005188032.1:72034-79055 GCF_000239375.1 Pundamilia nyererei | reverse complement strand
CTTCACCTCTCCTTCACCATATACCCTTCATTGTATTGCATTCCATGTTTCTATAACCTTTCCCAGATTGTTGGCTAGGAGTAGGTCTCTCACAACACAGGATGCATGCCTTGTACTGCTCTGCTGATGAAAAAGTTGTGAAGTGTTTGTATAACTGCAAGCTTAAAAGATGAGAATACATAAGCAAATATCTTGGTTTATAACTGGTTAATGACATCTGTTGCCTCGTTGGACAATTCCTCTTTGATCTGGAATAAAGAATCAATCCAGTCTTTTTTTGACATAGTATGTAAAGTAAATTTTCTAAGGAAGACTTTTCCTCTGGGACGTCTGTGTCATTGTATGTTTGAGGGTTTTCTGTAAATGTAACCACTTCCAACCTTTGTCTATTAGTATCCAAAGCTATATATGAAAGCGCCTCTTCACCCAAACCATTTTCTTTGCCTCTTAACATTTATCCCTTTTATATCTCCCATCCATCTTTCAAAAAAACCCATCACCCCATTTTGCCATCTCTTTGCTTAACCTTTTGCATTCTCTCCATATTCTTCCACCTTTTCTCCTGACATTACAGATCCATTTTCTGCTATACTTCCATTATCTACATTTCCGCTGGACCCCCCCTTCTTTTTCTACCCCCTCCTTTTTGATGCCTCAACACCCTCTTCCATTCCCATCTCTCTGTCTTCTTAACTTGACCAGTCATCACTCTTCTTTCTAGCCACCGCCTCCTCGCATTTTCCTTACTCTTTATCCTTTCATCTGTTCCATCTATGCGTGTTATCATCCCATTTTTCTTCTCTCTGTCAAACCAAAATCTCATCCCTCTATCCTCGAGCGACACTCTATATCCTCATCCCTTTTTGCCACATATTATTTGTTCATTCCTCACCTTTTACTTTTTCTGACCCTTTCTCGGCCTGATTCTTCTTCACTATGAGGCCAAACAGAGCCGTACAGGTTGGCCCTATTGATTTCTGCATGGAAAACAGCTTATTGATTATAGCTTAGTAATTAGATGGAGGAATAATAGGGTATATATCCTGAAAGTATTCAGGACATAAATCCATAGGGTCTCTAAGTTAGTGCATGTGTGTTTATATATGTATTCACATTGACTTGTGTGTTAGTGCGTACACACATGAATGAAAGTGTGTGGTCATGCTAGCTTTAATGGTAAGTGCAGTGGAGGGGTGTAATTATAATGTTGATTGCTGAGCTCACTGATCCTGTGTGATAATATTCATAGCAGCCTAATGACCACATTAATTACACTATAGATTCTGTAATTATGATAATCCCCAGATTCTACTAATCCACCACACTGTACATTTAGAGAAAGAGTTTGATGAATCTAGCCTCATAAGAGTAAGAGAAAGAATTATGATTTTCAAAGATGAAGTGTTTGATATGTGCGCATTATTACGCCAGTGATTAAAGAACAACTGATTTTATTCTTCTCCCTTTTTAATGCTAGTGTAGTATCACGACCCTAATGTGTTTACCACACTGAGAATCAGAGACTGTGCACCTCATAGTTGCTTTAAGAATTCTTTTTGAAAAAGTTGAAGGACCACAGAGCTTTAATTATAAGATTAAGCTTCATCTGTTACTTCATGACTCAACTGACTGCCATTGTTAATGGTGACGATTGAGTTTTTTCCATTAGAGCACACTGCTGCATTTCCCTTGGCAGCAATGGAGATGAAAAGTAGAACTTTAGAAATAGTTAATTAAAATTAGTCTCTAAATTCTTGTAAGTTTTGGCAGAGGAGAACTTCTGCTGACAGCTCCAGTTGTAACACAATAACTATTTGGAGAGGGAAAAAAAAAAAAACTGGAGATGAGATGCATACCATTTGTCATCAGATGTTTCTGCAATTAAATCAGCAAAATCGTTGTTTGAGAATAACTGCAAAATGATGTTGCTGCATAATAATTATTTCTGATTTTGAAGACTGCACAATTTCAATTTTCTCTGAAAACTTAAAAAACTAAACTTGCTGTTTACCATAAATGTGCAGTGTTATGCAAAAGTCTTGAGCTACTCCTCATTTCTTTATATTTTGCTAGTTAAAATATGAAATGTGTGCAGTGATTTATTGAAGTTTATTGATTGATTGAATAGAAACAGAGTATATCTGGCAAAAACAGAGTTCTAATGAGCTTTGAAGTTAATAGTTGGTATCACTACCTTTATTCTTCAACATGCCAAGATGATCCCACACTGCTTCAACAATGTTGAGGTTAGTGCTTCAGAGTGGCCAGTCCACGACTTCCAGTGTTCCAGTGTGTGTTTCTATACGTCAGCCTTTTTGTCCTGTTTCCCTTCTTTAAGAATTGGTTCTTGACATCCACATTTCCACTTATAACAATCCCGATGAGGCTTTAGTGAACACGAGACAGATCAACTAAAGAGCCTGATGTAACTCTCAGGTTGCGTGCCAGGTCTCTGCTGGATTTTTTCCCTATTTCTTGGGGACATGGCTTTTAGATCTGATGTGGATAGGTCTGTCACTTCTTTTTGTCCTCCATTTGTCCAGTTTTCTCACATTTTTCAAGGATGCACTATATAGCATGCTGAGATATGTCAAGTTTTCAACTAAAAGTGCTTTGGGAATCACCTTGTTGGTGCAAAAATACTCTCATGCCTGTCAGACTATGTTATCTCTGGCATAGATGTCCCTGATCTCATTTGATGAGATTAACTAAGAGGGGGTAGCATATAAAGATAACACATGCAGTTTAATGACAATGGTTTAAAGGGAAATGCAAGATTTTCTGTATTGTATCATATTTTTGGAGGAGTAGAGATTGAGTTGAATAGTGATGTGGATGGGCTATAGGGAAAAGGGAGTTAGAAGGTTGGGACAGGTTAAGAGTAAAAGAGTGGGAAAGAGTTGTGGAGGTGAAGTTTTAACAAGAGGCACTCGCAATGTAAGATGGAAAGAAAAGAGAAACCTTAAGAGAGTGAGGGACTGCAAGGCTAAGAAAGCATGAAAGTGGACAGAGAAGTGAGAAAGAGGCCCAGCTGTATCTGCATCTACTGTGTGTGTGTGCGAGTGTGTGTGTGTTCATAATGTGAATGTTTTCTGGGCTTATGTAACCCTGGGCACCACGTGTGTTTGGAAGCGGGACGCAGCTGTGGTGTGTGACGTGTTTGATGGCACGCACAGTGCAGCAAACCTTCACTTATTCATTACACGCACATGCACACACATACAAGGATGTATGTAAAATTCATGACCTTTAATGGACCTGTGCTTTCAGTGAGAAGAGGATATGAACCAAAAGACACTGAATGCTGACTTAGTGATAGGATGGAGTCCTCTGGTCTGGCTTTTTACAGCCTTCTACTGGATTGTATATTTTATTTTTTAGCTGTTGCGGGGGTTCATTTAGAAGTGGTTTAACTTTAAATGACATGTTTACACAGTTTTTTGTTACCTCTGTCATGTACTGTATAATGCTGAACTTTTGATACACACAGCCTTTCAATAGGCAGCTCACATCACTGCCCCTCATATCAAATCAGACTCGTGTTCCGGGAGAGATAAAACACTTTCCATGGCAAGCCATCTTTATTTACTAAGAGTAAATGGAGGGTCTGTTTCACACAGCAGATGACACCAGTACATAATGGAAAAAAACGCTAATCTTTCAGACAAAAGGGAATGTTATTCTATTCTTTTTTTTTTAATCAAATCCTGAGCCTTACCCCAAATATTTTCCTTCCTATATGAGCAATAATCCCTCCTCCGTCTCAGTCCAATACATCTTCTTAAAATATATTTTCAAACTGTATAATAATAATGCTACATACACTAATATTTCACAACAAGTACCTCAGATTTTCCCTCACCTATTTATGTAAAATGGTTCATATCACATCATTAAAATCAAAATTATTGTTCAAAAATTTATTTAATATGAAGGCAAAAGGTAAAAGTAACCTTCCAACACTGGCGCTTGATTATAATGATATTGTTGGTATAAATGCTTCTATACCCACCATAAAGCCTCTGGACTGTTGTATATCAAATTGCATGACAGTTCATTCAAATTGAGTACGCATTGTATTTTCTTACAAACTGCTCATGAGCGACCTGGGATAACTAATAAATCTAAATAATTATCTTATTTTTTTTCTTTCATAGGTCCCCCATCCCCTCCCAGAGACTTGACCTATACTCTGAAGCAGTCCACGCTGATCTTGGACTGGGCTGCTCCGTCCGACACAGGTGGCAGGGTGGATTTGACCTACAGTGTGGGATGCCGGAAGTGCATCGGGAGGCAGTGTGAGCCATGTGGGGCTAGCGTTGGATTTGTGCCTCAGCAGGTTGGCCTGACAGAAAGAACTGTGACTGTGGTCAATCTTCTTCCCAACACCAATTACACATTTACTGTAGAAGCCTTGAATGGAGTGTCAGAGCTGCTGCCCAACAAGAGGTTCTACACACAAGTCAACGTGTCTACAAGCCTGCCTGGTAAGTTTAATTTCAACCTTCAAAAATAAGCACAAACATGTAAATGGAAAACATTTAAATTGCACTTAAATGTGGCACACTCCGAAACCAAAAAACAAACGACAAAGAATGCACCTTTTAAAAGATATTGCATTTTATACTCAGTAGGGACCAACAAGGACACGTCTGACATCAGGCAACAGTATGTGTGAAAAATAGATGAACTTTAAATAAACTTGCACTACATGCGTTTCCAGTTTTGAATACTTTTTAACTCCACTTGATTTTGACTGAATTTTTAGTGGTTTTACAAAGTTTATGTCATCATTTTATCTGGTCAGACAAATTCTACGACTTTATTCATATTTTCGACATAAGAAAATCCTCTAAAAAATCATTTTGACCCCTATTTGGTAAATGGTAAATGGACTGGTTCTTATATAGCGCTTTTCCACTCTTCTGAGCACTCAAAGCTCTTTACACAACTTGTGCATTCACCCATTCGCACAAGCACAACTGACATTCACACACATTCATACTCCGATGAATGCATCGGAGAGCAATTTCGGGTTAGTGTCTTGCCCAAGGATATTTGGCATGCAGACTAGGGGAAGCCGGGAATCGAACCACCAACCTTCCGATCAGTAGATGACCTGCTAGAGTTTGAATGTTTTGCTTGGAAATAACGCATGCATTTTTTATGATATCACCGCAATCCGCTTTTACTTCTGCACACAACAAAAAAAGACATACACACAGATCATATTTATGTGCACTTTGTACTCTGTAAAACCCACTGTGACCTTTGCCTACAGCAAAATGCAGATTTACTGACATGGCATTCAGAAGCAATGTGTATTCTGTAGTGATTTGAATTTCTGTGTATTCTTTGAAAAAAGCACAAACTTCAATCATACACCCTTATACTGACAACATGTCTGTTGCTGCAGACAGGGCAGAAATTCTCATTGGTAGGGGAGATCTCATTTTCATCAGCAGAAGTTTTCAGCAGGCCATTAGCCAGAGGCTTGAAAAGCACTTTACCAAGTAGCCTTGTCACCCAGCACCGCAATAGCACTCACTATTTGGAGGAGCTCAAGTGTGAAAAGACCAAAACACACACATACACACACTAAAGATGTACAAGCCTACTTTCTGGCTTGAATGCTGACAAACATTCTTTTGTAAACAAACGTACACATGACTGTGCATGTTATACCGCCGCGCATATCTTTGAAAATGTTTGAGATCTTTGTTTGCGAAAGCTGAAGGAAATATGAATGATGAACATAATGATGCAAATGAAACATGGGTGGAAGATGGAATGAAAGGTGCTGTACAACAAACTATCTGATGGAGAAACAATGAGAGTGAGAATGGCAGAATGTGCTTTTGCCATTAATTGGAAAGTAGCTTAGAGAAATGGGCTGAATGATGAATGCTGTGCAGCATCTGTGAAGGCTGCAGGACTTGCTATGAATTTCCAGGTATTAAGTTCAGGATATATACTGTAAGACTTTATCGTGGGAAAATGGGTTAAGCTTTTGGATCGTTGTTATATTGAAAGTGTGGTTTTTGACTGAGGCATGCATCTAAGAATAAAAAAGAGAGTATATTTAACCTCCTAAGACCCAAACTCTTCCATGGCATGCATTTTTAATTTCTGTTTGATATTTGGGCATGTTGGGACCTGATGAATGTAAAAACAATGAATTTTGGGGGTTTTTTTTACCTGATTTTTGTTTCTGAGAAAAATGAGATCAACATATGAGGACATTTGTTAAAAATTTCGATAGAACAGTGGCAGTGTGATGTCCTCGTAAGTGGATATCAGGCCCTTGTAGCTCAAAATTTAGTATTTTGGTCTAGACAACCCAAAATGTGATGTCCACATATGCGGATGCCAGGTCCTAGGAGCTTAAGGAGATTTATGTTGAGTGTTTAAAAACAAATGTGTTTCTCAGGATCTTCTTTTTTGGACCAGCTTAAACTTGTATATAACACGAGTGATGGGCTGAAGCACAATTATGTGTATGAGAACAAAGCACTGACATCACTTACTTGATTTGGGAGCTTGGGAAAAATTTGTATTTAGTGAAGGTTGTAGTTAATTCTTCTTCATTAAAGAGCTTGCATTCTACCGTTTTCTCATTTTCACTTTATAGTTGAACAGTGCTTCAGCATTAAGGGTCAGACAGGCTCAGACTCATTCAGAAAAGAAATCTAGCAGACACAGAACAATCTAGACATCACATTTTAGGTTCCCTATAAATCTAAATCCATTGTTCAGTCTGTGTTTACCTGATTTCTCCATCCATGAAGTTGTTACTCTGCACTTGGAGCCAGTTATCTTGGCAGAAGAGTGGACATTATAGTCCTAATTTTCCACTCCTGGAAACAGTTTTCTCAGAGCCTGACAGGATTTTAGGGCCTCCCCAACCCGGACGAGATTCTATATAATCGCACCTTCATGTATTGGGATTAGCTTAGATCAGTGTTTACCAGTGTTGGGTAAGTTACTTTAAAATAGTAACTTAGTTACATTACTAGTTACT
>NW_005188032.1:67349-70449 GCF_000239375.1 Pundamilia nyererei | reverse complement strand
CCAGTAACGACTAACGCGTTCCTGATTTTGGCATAATAACTAGTTACCGTGCTCGTTACCACAATAATAACGTAGTTACTGTAACGCGTTACTTAATAACGCGTTAGTCCCAACACTGGTGTTTACCAACCGTTGGAGCCACAAAACATATTTCACATTAGAAAACTCACACGGCACACCACCAAACAAAAATGTCACAGAAAGCATATTGATCATTTTTCCCTGCGCACCAGGCATACTGGAGTTGATTTGGTTTGTCCCAACCACTACTCATGCTAGGGCCTTAATTTGGGTCGGAATTTTCTCTAGGACCCAGGTCAGATTGACTACTTTTTCTTTTCAAATATTTATCTGTTGCTATTAAGCGCTGCGTCGTCTCACGGCATTACTATTATGTCATTTCTTCTTCATCTTCTTCTGTTTTACTGGCAGTTGGCAACCAATTTCATTAGAGCAGGTAGTTGTACTGCCCTCTGGTGGAAGAGAATGTAATTGTTCTGCACCTTACTCACACCAGTCGCTTAGAGCAACCCAACCTTTTTTGCGCCATGGACAGGTTTATGTCCAACAATAATTTGACGGACCGGCCTTTGAGGTGTCGCGTATAAATACAAAAAAAATAAAAGCAGATAATCTTCCACTGCACACCTGATCATTTCTCACGGCACACCTATATGTGCTGTGGCACAGTGGTTGAGCAATACTGGCTTAGAGTTTCCTATCAGTGCCAGAAAACCTCTATAGGTGCCAAGTTGGCAGCTTTATCAGGTCCCTAAACTACCACTGCATTGACATAAGAGTAATTGCTCAAGTACCACCTAGTTGTTTAAATTATTTATTCCCCAAAAAGCGGGAGCTCAAAAACCCTATATTTTTCTCATTATTATTGTCACTGAAGTGAAGTCGTTCTCCATGTTCCACCAAATCCTGTGGAAAAATATCTGCACGCGTTTGCCAGATGTTGACTTTTCTTACAGGTTACAAGTCTAATTTGAAGAGGTATAGTGGTGAGGCAGCATACTGTCTCTTTGAGTTTGTTTGCTGGAAACATGTGCTCATGTTTTTATCCAGTTATTGCGATGACAGCTGATAAACTTCGCCAATGCCCACATGTGGCTGGAAAAGCAAATCGGTTAGTAAATGAAAATTAAAGAAGTTATAAGCAGCGCAGAGCAGTTGATCCCTCAAATTAAACCACACCCACCAAAAAAATCCCTCAGACAGCTAAAATCTGTGAACGTGACTAGCAAGTGACAACTTGGCCTTCTTCAGCTTCCTGCGTAAAATCCCGAACTCCGGGGTTTGGAGGGTTTACTCTATCAGAAGTACAAACCTATGGTGAGCATTTTTTTCCTCATTGTCACATTTCTTTAAACCTTTCTCATTTTTATCTCCTCTGTCTGTCTGTCTGTCTTGTCAGCAGTTACCATGGCACTGATTTCTGGTTATTACGAGGTATTAAGGTATGAGTTGTGCGGCTAACCGTGTCGTCCAGGAGGATTGGACAAGGGTTAGGAGAGAGTGTTTTGCAGGGGTTTTAGAAGACTTTCTGTGACAGGGAGGATTTTGGCTGACATTTAGTGTGTGGTGTTTAATACTGTCTGTGAGACAGATGGAAGAAAAAAAAAGTGTGTGAAATGTGCCACAGAATAATTCCTGCATTTTCTAGGAGAGCTACCCTCCGTTGAAAGTCCTCTGGGAGAGGTTTACCTCAAGGTCAATGAAGGATCTGCTCAGTTTTATCAGATAGAAGCGGAAGTGATCATTAAAATGACGCAATATTAAAACTTGACATACAACGCCTGCAAACAAATTCAATAATGGTTCACTTGGTCTTATTGTCGCTGCATGATAAGTCCGGTTTTCATTTTGTTGTTCATCTGATTTTTATGTATCTGCGGGATATCGTCTGAAGTTCTGTAAAGCCAGGTCAGCTCCAGAATTGCAAAAAGCATTTCTGTATGGACCTTAGCTTTGTGTCCGCACCTGTGTGTGCACCTCCCCACCGAGACTTTACATATCAAAACTCGCTGACCTTTATAAATACTGCAGTAGGGATTTGGAACAAAGCTAGCACATATCAGCAGACTCACACTCTGGCCTTTTTTTTTCTCTAGCCACCTCATCATCTCTTTATTACTTTGTTCTTTTTCTTAACCTCCTCCCTTCCTTTGTAAACCGATCTCTTCTTTTTTTACCCTCTATTTCCTCCCTCATTTCCCTCCCCACATCCTTCCCTGCTCTCCCCATAAGCTCACTATTCTTAGATGGTAATTTCTCTCCTACTCACTGCCACTCTTTCCGCTATCTTCTCCTTTTTCATCACCTGTCCTGACATGATCACCACTGCCCTCTTTTCCCCCATCTCTCTTCTTCTCTCTCTTAGGACTATTTTCTCCCACCTTTCCTGATTGCGCCATATTTGTTTTTCGGTGCAGAGTAAGCTTGTTAGCAGTGGGTGGCATTTTTTGACTGGCAGCTGAGGGTGGAGAAAGCCTGACAACTTAAGGGCACAATCTGAACCGAGCTGCTGAGAGAAAGTGCTGCTGGATACTATACCATGTTAACCTGCCGCCCCAGCCGCACATGCAAGATACACCAGGGGCAATTTTCATCTATAAAATGCAAACACAAGCTTCTCTCTCCCTCGCCCGCTTTCATTGGAAAATCAGAATCTTATGCAAATCATTAGAAACAGCAGTTTAGACACTGTCGGTCTTTAAACCTTACAAAAAACGACATACAAATTGAATTCTTTGAAAATATGCAGTTGAACTGGATGCTTGCACATGCACATCCTCCCATGCAGATTTGTGTTTTATCAGGACTCTCCAGGCCACCAGGGGGAAAGGGGAGTTTTGCATGGCGTGTCAAGGATGGATAATAGGGAAAAGGAAGAGTAGGGGATAGAAACTGGAGGGGATGGGACATGAGCTGGGTAAACGGGAGATCAATTTTCCCTAAGGCTCATGGGGTGCCATATCGAGGTGGATTAGGGGTGCATATATAAGCGAAAGAGTGCACCAGACCATGTGTCTATGGCCATACTTTGCTGTGCTTGCATGACATAATTTCTGTACATTGGTCCATGCTTCATTTC
>NW_005188032.1:35239-67289 GCF_000239375.1 Pundamilia nyererei | reverse complement strand
TGTGTGTGTGTGTGTGTGTGTGTGTGTGTGTGTGTGTGTGTGTGTGTGTGATCCAACTGGTCTCTGGATGAATGTCTTGGCCCCCAGTGATACATCCAAAGCCCTTTAGCTAAGGCAGGGAAGAAGACAGGGATGCAGGGTAGCTGTAGAGATGGGGTGGAGGTGCAGGTCAGGGAGGAAGGATTGGCATTTCAATATCCTGAGAGGATTACTGGCCGTGCTTTGAGATGGCTGGTCCCCGCGGAGATACATAGGCCTTAGAGATGGATGCATAAAGGGAGGAGAGGAGAGGGGAATGAATATAGAAGTAGAGGGATAGAGAAGAGAGCGGTGTGGCATTGTGAGGAGAACGCCTGGATGTGGAGAAAAGGGAGCAGGGGTGAAGAGCAAAAGCGAGAAGACTTAAAAGAAGAAACAACGATCTGAAACCATATTTTTAAAGACGTACATATCAAAACTGCTTAATACATTTTTAAAGTTGTGTGTGGACAAGCGTTAGGGTGAGATGGTTTTGAGATAAAAGTTAGGAAGCATAAAGCATGAAAGATGACTTAAAGCAAGTAAAGTAGCACAGGGTGCATAGCAGAAGAATAAAATGTTTAAAACGGAAGGCCACACAAACTGAAAAAAGTGTGATGGAGACCTTGCAATACTTATGAAAGAAGTTCAAATTTGCTGCACAAAATATCCATAATATATGTATATAAGAAAAACTGATAAAATCATAATATGAGAAAGGGGAGCCCAACCAAATATTGCTTATGGGGGTGCAAGCCAAATATACAGGAGACATAACTTATTACAAAACGACTATTAAATATTAAAATGAAAAGTCACTTAAACTTTCAGATAAATGAAATAAAGTAATGTAATATTTTCCTTTAAAATTAAAGCAGGGTTGTAGAAGGAAATAGAAAAATGTTTTTAAATGAAGTACAAGAAGGTTACATGCAGTACTTGGGTAATGTACTTATTCACATTGCCTACTATGGCAGAAAGATAAAAAAACGAATGGAAGCTAATTGAGGGTGGGGTTGTCTCTGATTCTCTGAATCAAATGGGTACCTTAAAAAACTATGGTACACATGTTTGCGTTTGAAGACTTGAACTAAAGTTTAAGTCTGAATTAACTTGGGATCAGACTTTTCTTGCATTATAATGGGAGGGGGGGGTTGAATATTGTTTTTTTCCATTCACTCAGTGAACGAAAGAGACACTTCAAATACCAAGGTATGAAACATTGTTTCTTTGTCATTTAGTTTCCAATTGCCGTTTTTATTTTTTTCACTTTCACACTTCTCAGCCTTCTCCCCCCTTCAGCCCTTTGCATGAAGGCATTTGGATCCTTTCTGCCTCCTTAATTAGAAGTGATGGGAAGGTGAGGCTTCAGCAGGCACCAAATGAATAGAGTCATCAAGCTACTTTTCAGGACTATAGCCCAGCCACTTAAGACGCTTTGTCACCCTGTGATGGGAATTTTAATTGCCTACCTCTTGGCTTATAATTGGAGTCTATGAAGAGGCACTCTCAGTGTTCAGTGTGTGTACTCTGTATGTGGATTTACAGGCTGTTCCTTGTTGTTCAGGGAATTGTAGAGGAATGCGTATGAATGAAAGCAAAGCTCGGAGATAGCTGATGACACGAAGACACAGCGTATTCCTCATAATCATATTATCATGAAGCCTATCTTTGATGCACATCTTTTGTCGAAACCCCTGCCGGGAGAGGGTAGACAGGTGAAAACGCTTAAGGTTGCAAGCAGACTAGAGAGAAAAAGTTCAAACTTCCAAAATGCTTTTCATGTCTCACTTTCTCTAATACTCTGTGACGTCTTTATCGTGCCTCTGTGGAGAGCGTGGCGGCGTTTGTGTGTGCGCGCCGTCTGGGTTTCTTGTGGGGTTAGTCGCTGGAGGGGAGGGGAAGGCGGCTGCGTCCTGCTGTGCGAAATAGAGAGAGAGCAAGTTGTGTGGAGATGCAGCTGTCTTTCTGAATGACAGTACACTCCTCTCTGATACAGCGGTAGGTGGGTGACAGACAGTTCAGCTCATCAGACCAACATTGCACGCACACAGACACCTCTTTTCTCATTCGCCGTGCATCTTTTTATACAATTTCATGCATAAAATTCCAGTGGGAGGGGTTACAGTACAGTTTATCCAGCAGAGGTTTAACAATGCGCCAAATGCTTAGTATGTCAATCCATCTCTTAATTTTCAAGACACGGTTTTGTGTTTGTGTGAATGCTTGTTTGGAAGTTTTTTCATGAAGGGGGATAAACAGGATGAAAGAAGGGGAAAAACATCCACAGCCATGATCACTTGATCATAATTAAACTATTAACTTAATAAAAGACTACATTTCAAATGGAAGACTGTGGATGTATTTTTGCAGCTTTTGTCATACATCTTAAAAAGAGCTCATGTTTTACTCTTTATTATAGGTTATATTACTCTTTACATTATAGCTGCTGTCTGTCTCACAGTCCTCAAGTAATATCAGCTCTTAGTCAAGAGCTGCACTTAAGCACACTTTCAAAATATCTGTATTCATTTGTCGATGCAAGTTTGTGTCATCCTAGTTTTTTCTCCCCCGCTGTCCAGTTAAAACTGGCTCCCAGATGAACTACAATTGGAAAATGCTGCTTACAACAACCTTCTATAACAACCTGTAGTACATCATCTGTTATTTTTGCATTTAAGAAGATCCAAAAGATCCAAATATCATCACACTCCAAATCAGATCCTGTCATCAAAGAAGTTAGACTATGCTCGGATTGCTGTGTCATGCTAAAGGATGGAGGCTGTAAAGATGCAGCGTTTGTGTGTGTATACGCATTGCCCCTTTATTCAAGTCTGTCAAGGCAGATAGAGCTTTATTTACCTTCTTAGCCAACCTCCTGCAGCAGTCTTGGGTCAGCCACTCTATCTGTATGTTTGTGTTTTTGCGAGGGTTTGTGCGCGGCCTGTGTTTTTTATTTGGTGGAGGCTTCGGGCAGAGGCTGTCTGGCTTAACGGACGTGTCATGATCAGACCATGCCTTAGCCTTTAGGCTAAAGCATGCTGGGCCCGGAGAGTGTTCAGAATCAGTCAGTGTGCAGCTGTCAAAAGCAGTTTAAAGAAGTTGGCCCCAGCCTCTCTCCCCCGGTGAGGGCGTCTCATGCCAGATTTGTACGCTATGCAAAGGCAATGTAAACAGGTTAAGGGTGTTTTCTTTTCCAGATTTGATCACATGTATGTGCAGGAAAAAAAATTCACCACTTTATTGGTAGCCTATTTTCAGGGCATGGTGTTTTGGCACAGCTGGATTATGTTGATCGAGCCTTTTTGAATATGTCATACAGAAAAGCCTCTGTGTCTCGCTGGCTCTTCTGGTCTGTCTCTCACCCAACCACCTACTGACTGACACATTCAATCAGGCCAGCCCTAAGACTCTCTCCGGTGTTGCGCACACAAATGCTGGTCTCCTACACAGACACAAATTTAGACACAAATCCACACAGCTATCCACCAAGGTGTGTGGATTTGTGTCCTTGCAACGTATAATTTAGTAGCTGAGATGAAAATGTGCTTCATCCAGGTGCCTTCCCTGCACCATTCCTCCCACTCACAGCCAGGTTTGTGTGTCTGTGTGTGTGCGTTACACCTAGACAAGACTCATTCCCTCCAAACACCTCTGCTCCTCTTTTCTTCCTGTACTGATATGAATAAAAAACACTGCAGATAATAGCTGTGTCTGACTGCATCTCCTCACCCTGCTCTGAAGCAGGGTCTTACTATTAATCTTCATCTTTCCTTTTCTCCTGTTCCACACTTGCTCTTCTTCACTCTTATGATGCACTGGGCAGAATAATTGTGTTTGCAATTTGGGATTAGGTGTCCAAGTGGCAAATAAAACAAATTAGGCAGTGATTGGTGAGCCAGGAGACAAGTTGCAGGAGACCAGACATGTAAACATGTTTATTTTTCCTGTAAAGTTGGGCTTTTTAACATACTGGTCTACAGGGACTGATTTGCTTTTGAAGCCAAGCTCAAAAGGCCATTTAAGAAACAGGAGCTTTTGGCACTTATGTGTTGGCTCCATTTTTCCATCCCAGAGAGTGGCGCTTGCTTCCCAGTCCTCTGCTGTCAGGCTCATTGTTGCACTATCCCTTTAACTCCAGGCAGAAGTAAGTGGTGCTATGCCCAGAGGGATCATCACTGTTGCATCCTCTTGACCCTTTTACCAAGCGCATGCGTGACAGATACGGCTCTCTCAATCACTCCTGTCTACAACTTTTACACATTTTCTACCATTGTGCATATCTTTTCATTATAGATTCGCAATGCAATCATTCACTGTCTTTAATATGCGTTGACACATGGGGTAGCACAAGTTAGTGAGAAGTAGAACAATCAAATCACCTTCTGAAAATGGATGCCATCTCAGCGGAGGCACAAACCTGGAGGGAACAACAGATTCCCCTAAGAACAAAGACGGAGACATGGCTGTGTTGGGGAAAAGGAGATAAGGAGATGGAGAGACTGCAAGAGAGAATTCCCAGGGAGAGGATCCACAGATGTGAGGAAGAAGTAAAAAGTAAGAATGACTCCGAGATGTTCGGCCCTGTTTGTGCTGTCCCCCCTGGGGAGAGAAGCTCCTCCGCCTGTCTCCTTTGATAACAAAAAGGAGATGCCAGTTGCACCTCAGCTGCCTCCGTACACCTGGATGCAAGAGCCTACAGCAGTGGGTGCCATTTCTTGCCAAAGTCTATTCACACATCTACTTGCCACAGAGAGGACAGAGCTGCCATGTAACCTCCAGAGTCTCTGCAATGAAAGCAGTGGCTCTTGAGTGGATCTGAAGATGAACTTATGAGAACCTGGGTTTTTGTTAAAGTCTTTTCAGTTCTTTAACCCCACACAATTCTAAAAGTAAGTTATCGCTTCCTGCACTTCTGTATTTAACTCATCTAAGGAGCAAAATGCTGAAAGATCATTTGATACAACGTATTAAGTCCATCCTAATAAAAAAGATTTACTTGTGAGAATCATTTAACTGTACATACAATGTAAAACACATCCTCCTAGGACCTGCCGTCCACATATGTGGACATCACATTTTGGGTTGTCTAGACTAAAATACTCAATTTTGCTCTACAAGGGCCTGATATCCACTTACAAGGACGTTATGCTGCCACTGTTCTATCGAAATTTTATATGAATGTTCTCATATTTGAATCTCATTTTTATCAGAAACAAAAATCAGGTAAAAAATAGCAAAGAGAAATTAAGAATTCATGCAGCGGAAGAGTTCGGGTATTAGGAGATTAACTGCTCTGCTGGTATTTGGCAAATCAGAGACCAAACCAAGAAACAAATCTAAGATACCATGTCCTGTTCCTGTTTATAGTAGTGTAAACATTCAGTATTTTAAATTCAACAGTTTTTGAATTTAAATAATGATACCAGGGTCAGAACCTCCACTTTACATATATTGATTTAAGAGTTTAGTTTCAGCGCCAACATATTTAACATACATGGACTAACAACTGGAGTCTCTGGTGATCCCAAGATCGATTGACCTTAAGAAGCAATCATAAATAAATAAATATTTGCAAACTACATTTCTTTTAAAATCACCATTAGTTATTTCATTAGTCATCTAAAGAAAAACACACATTATTTAAAAAAAAAATTACAATTACTCTAAATATTTTGTAAAATATAAATCGGTTGTGTTCTTGCCAATTGTATGTGATCCACAAGCACAATCCATATGATTACTTGTCAGCTTATTTGCTGTTCTTTGACTCTGTTATCACTTAGTTTTCACTTATTTCAAATAAACATTTGTGGTATTTAGAAGATTAAACCAATCAGAGTCCCTTTGAATTAAATACACAGCCTCCTAGGATGTGTCCAAAACATCTCACCTTGAACGCATCCTAGTCACATGCCCAAACCACCTCAGTCGGTTTCTTTTGATGTGGAGTAGTAGTACTTCTACTCTCAGCCCCTCCCAAATGGCTGAGCTTCTCATTCTGTCTTGAAGGCTGAGCCCAGATGCCCTTGAGGGGAATCTAATTTCTGCCACTTGTATCTGCAATCTCATTTCTTTGGTCACTACTCACAGCTCATAACCATAGGTGAGGGTAGGAATGTAGATCAACCTTGTAAACTGACAGCTTCACTTTCACGCCCAGCTCTTTCCTCACAACAGTAGACTGGTACAGCATCCCTGTTATGGTACGTGCTGCACCAATCTGTCTGTCAGTCTCCCGCTCCCCTCTCCTGCTTCCACTTGGGGCAGCAATTCGTTCTTGACCCTGAGTGGATACTCCGTCCTTTTCTAGCTGAGAACGATGGCCTCTGATTTGGAGATGCTAGTTCTCATCCCAACTGCTTCATACACCACCAAACCTGACACTCTCCATTCTCTACCCTAAAGCCATGGACTGCATGACAGATATGTGTCCATAATATTTATACGTAGAATTCTGTCACGCACGCTTGCATGTGGCAGGAAGAGCAAATAGTTGCTACCTTCCAGTCTGAATGTTAGTCAAACCAACATCAACAGGTGGAGTTTTCTAGATTCCCCAAGAAGATCACTGCTGCTCACACTGGGGCATGTAGTGTGGCTGTATCAGCTCTCCTTTCCATGTGTTGCATGTCCAGGACATTCACAAGCTCATGATGATCCAGCAACTTTCTAAGAACTTCCAGTATTTAAAGTTCCCTGCTGAGAGTCTTTCTAGTTTAAAATGACTAACAAAGTTGTATTAATTGTAGCCTGGTTACTATTTTGTCACAAAATATACCTATTATACTTGTACATGCATCACTTTTATAAAATTCACAGTGTCCCTTTTAGAGTCTACAGACCTATACTTGTGTTAGTGATTGGTATATGTACTGCGAGGCATTCATACAGGACCTTATCAGAAGCCATTTATCTTTGTGATGGGCACCTATGAGCATGTCTGCCGTGCGATTTCTGCTGCAAGATCAGGGACTGGAAATGTCTGGCGTGCACTTCTATTGCATAGCCATCACCTCTTCTATATTGCTTTTGAAAATCATCATGCAGTTGTATATGTTTTTATGTGAGTGTAGTTGTGTAAATGTGTGTCAAAAACACATTTCAAAGAGAAGTCTGCACCGATTCTTGCTTTTAAAACACAAAGCCAAATGCAGTCACGATTCCCTCCCATATGCTCGTGTGTGTGCTGAGTGTGTGTTGAAGTGGAGAATGGACAGTATTTTCACATCTACTTGCCTTCATAAATGACTAAATCTTCTAAGCCTGTCAGTAGACACTGAAAAGAAAATCTTCTGAGGCTATAGTTTACTATATTGAGTACACAAAATGCTATCTTGTGCATAATAAATGTGCGCACACATTTTGATTCATTCGTTTTTCACGTTTTGATTAATTTATGCTCTTGTTCTGATTAATTTGTTCCCCCTTTTAATTAATTAGAGCTCATGTTTTGTTTAATCCTTGCAAATGATAAATGCACAGAGAACCAGCACAACCAGCTTTTTGCCCAGGAGCCAGGTTGCAAGCCTCAGGGAGCAAGGATGAAAGTCCTCTGAAAATATGATGTGACGCTATGTTGGATTTGTCATGTTTTATATTTTTGGAGTCATGCTAAAATCAGCAGTAAAGTGTGTTACTCATTCCTCTACATGATGCTGAAAGGCAAAAAGCAGCAATTAGTTTTTTCTTATTTCATATTATTACTCAGTGCTTAGTTTATAAATCAGGATGTCCTGGAACACACTGCTTTTCTTCTCAGTGGGTCAGTTGAGAGAAAAAGTCACTGAACTATTCAGGCCATCTAGATCAAGCACACCGGTAGTGCAGTACCATTTTTCTTTTTTTCACCTTTTCCAAAAAAGCTGGGGCTCTTTTTTTCCCTAATCTGATGAACCCATATTTTATTTACAACAGAAAACACGTCAGATGTTTCAACTGAGAAAATGTACCATTCTAAGAAAAATGTTTTCCGTTGGTGAAAGTCTAGACTAGTTTGTGGGAGCATATGTTGCTCTAAAACTTGTACACACCTTTCAGCACCGTCAGCACCTTTCCAGACATCCAAGCGGCCAGTGACACAGATACTAACAAATCCCATACTATCAAAGATGCAGGCTTTTGAACTGTGTGCCGATACCAAGCTGAATGTTATTCTTTAGTCCAGAAGATGCACAAATTTCAATTTAATTCACCACAGAACACTTTTGCCTCAGCATATTGTCAATGAGCTTTGGTCCAGAGTAGAAGGTGGTGTGTCTGGATCATATGTACATGTGGTGCCTTCTTTGCATGATTCAACCTGCATTTGTGTGATAGCAGGGTGAACTGTGTTCACAGACAATTATTTCTTGTTCCTGAGCCTCTGAACAGATTCATGTCCGTTTTTAATACATACTATGTACTGAAGATGCTTACATTTCAAAGATCTTGACAATTCTACATTATTCTGAAATTATTCCACAACTTGTAGACACAGTTTGTTGCAAATTAGTGAATCTCTTCCCATCTTAACTTCTGAGAAACTCTGCCTTTCGCTTGTTACTGACCTGTTGCCAATTAACACATTTAATTGCAAAATTCGACTCCAGCTCTTTCTGTTTAGTACCACTGAATTTTTGAAGCCCACATCCCAACTTTTTTTGAGCCGTCTTGCTGCCATCAAAAATACTAAACAAGCAAAAATGTCTTGGTTTAAACCTTTGATATGTTTTCAGTCTTCTAATGTGAATATAATATGGGTTTGTGAGATTTCCAAACTCAGTACATTCTGTTTTACATTTTAGAGCGTCCTAACTTTTTTTGTATTTATGGTTGTTGTAAAAATATAACCTCAAAATGTGTAAATCTGCTGAAAGTAGAGATGAACCCTACTCTGTTCTCAAAGAAACATTTGGTAGATAGCGGGGCAGAAAAAAAGTAATAGTACAGTCTGCACAACCAATGTGCTAAAGCACTTCAAATACGGGCGAATTTGATGCTAGTTTGTCTGGCGAACAAGTTACAGCGCTTCTTTGCTGAGGTGGAAGCATCACTTTAACCTTTGTATTACTTTTGCATTGTAGTGCACACTTGTTTATTGTGTGTCAGATTGAGCTGTGATGTGATCCACGGTTTGGAGGAAGGGAATAGTCTTATGCATAATTCAGCATAGAAGGAAGGAAAGAATAGCAAACAATAGCCTCCAGAGCAGGCTGACACTGTGTTCTTGCTTTAGTATGTTAAGCTACCTTTCTTCTTGTATTTGAGTGTCAGAGGCTTTGAGAAAGTAGGGACTGTCTGTTCAAGCATTCACTCAAAATAGTTGAGCTCTAATAAGATTAGGATTACGTATTTTAGATTCCTATAAATTTTCCATCTATTTAGGGTGCATGTTTTTAACAGAGGAAATAAATCATAGAGAAAATAGGTGTGAGCCATCTGTATCAAAAATGAAGTAATAGTGTTCACTAGCTCAGCAGTTTTTTAAACACATAAACATAAAAGGTAATTATTTTCTGTAATTTAAACACATTAAGCTTAATGATTTTTTTTAATGGTAAAAATGTAATTTTGACCTAAATACCTTTTCAAGTGTTACTAACAGTTTTCGCTTTCTTCTTTCCTCCCAATACCTTTACTATTTCCATTTTTGTTTGTCTAGTCCTTTCATTTATCGTGGAGGTAATCCCTTTATTTTCTCCTAACTATACCATCTACATCCTTTATTCTATTTCCCACTTAATTAATGCCCATGCATATTCATTAATCACCGCAAATAATTTCTTTTGCTTATGTCTATTTACATTCGTGTGTCGTGTTCATTAACATCATAACAACTTTTAGAGCGCCTATGGCTTCCACGACTACTCTCCCCCTACTGTGTATGCATCTGTACAATGTACCGTGTTCACATTATGCAGGAATATCCTTCAGAATACCTTGAGGACTCAAAGTAATGATGATATTTTCAAAAGATCTCTAACTGCTCTTAATATGTATGTCTATTTTTAAAACCTTTGCTCACTCTTAATACTTATTAGAATAAACTGATTACACATATGGCAGCAAGTGAAGACATGGTCAAGGTGACCTGCTGAAGTTGAGCATCAGAATGAAGGTGATTTAAGGGACTGTTGTTGCAGGACTGAGCATTTTAGAAAATGCTGATCTGCTGGGTTTTTTCCATAAAACCATCTCTAGAGTTTATGGAGAGTAGCCCGAAAAAGAGAAAATATCCAATAAGCGCCCATTATCTGGGTGAAAATGCCTTGTTGATGTCAGAGGTCGGAGGAGAATGACCAGGGTTCTTTACATTACATCCAGGATATAGAGAAGAGTATCTTTAAACCAATGTCTGAACACATCAAACCTTAAAGCAGCAGCAGAAGAGAGAAGAACAAGAAGAAGCTGAGGCTAGGCCAGGAGAAAACACCATGTCACAAAGATCAAATCATTTCCAGCTTGTTTCCCGAAAATGACAATGAGTTCCCGATACTTAAATAGCCTCCACAGTCATCAAATTTCCAGTAGAGCTTTCTGGGATGTGTTGGAAAAGGAGAGTCGGCTGACAAATTTGCATCAAATCTATGTGATGCTGTCGTGTCACCAGAGACCAAAATCTCTGAAGAGTGTTTTCAGCATTTTGTTTAATCCAAACTATGGTTTGAAGAATTAAGGCAGTACTCAAGGCAAAAGATCCTCCTATCAGGTTCTAGCAAGGTTTAACTAATACAGTGTTCGGTGAGTATTAATATCTTGGTGATACTACTATTACTGCTACTGCCTGTCACACCTCCCAGGGTATGGGCCGCCAAAGGTAGATCTCCAGAGATTTCTGTCCTGGGCAGTTCTTAGGTGGGTCCAGGTGTAGCCCATCATTTTTGCTTCTGCCTCGAGGTGTCCTCTCCAGGACTTTCTTGGGTGGCCTCTCTTTCGCTTGCCTTGGGGGATCCACCTGAGAGCTCGCCTGGTGATGTTGGTTGGCGATGTGCGTAAGGCGTGCCCTACCCAGCACCATCTTCTCTTCCTGATTTCTTCCTCTACTGGGAGTTGACAAGTTCTTTCCCATAGTTTGATGTTACTGATTGTGTCTGCCCAGCGAATGTGGAGAATCCTTCTGAGACGGCTGTTGAGGAATGTCTGGATTTATTTGGTGTGTTGGTGATAACTAGTGTTAATATCACTGAATCCAAGTAAATGATTCTTTTGTATTAAAAAGAAAAAAAATCAATTTTTGAATCCTTTTTTCACACTAATAGTCTCCATATGGCCCGGATTTCCCTCTTTCAGCTTGATTGGGCAAAAATAAAACGCATCTGTGATTGCAGTGGCCATTGGCAAACTTGACATCAGCCTATACACACATATGGATATACATCCTTACTTCCAACATGAAACAAAAAGTCACATAGTTATCACGAAGAATGCATTATACCTGTGTTTGCAGCGACATAAAAAATGACAGATGGAGGTGGACACTGAGAGAGAGCAATGCTGACAGATTGCCTTTGATCTGCTGCCTAAAATGACTATTATCCTGCTGTTTGAGAGGAGGTCGTGCATGTGTATATGTGTGCAGTATTTCATGTGTTCACGTGTGAGTGACAGACAGAAAATATTCATTAGTGTAGCCTTTTTCGAGGAGCAATGAGACAAACTGATGGCTAAAGGTCAAGGAGGAGATAAGGAAGAAATGGACCTGGAAAGAACTGAATCGGTAACTATTGTCGGAATGAATTAAAGTTTAAAAAAAAGAGCAAGCACTACAAAAGGGAAGTAAAATAAACCACAGAAAATATGGAACTTAATTGGATATTTTTGGATGCTATTAAAGGTATTGATGTGCATTTAAGTAAATGAAATCTAGAAATCCCCCTCGTAAACTTCTCTGCCACTTCCTTCACCCTGTCGCCCAGCCTTAATGGCGCCACTCCTTCCTAACATAAAGGCCTTTTAAGCTAAATACACCGCATAATTTTTCTTAGTATTTTTGACTGGCAACCCTTTTTGCAACTTCATTACACATGGTATAATTAGCCGTATAATTAGCACTTAAGCAAGAGTGGGTGGTGTTTGCTGATTATCATACTATGCGCAGCCTGTCATTTGTTGACACAGAATCAAAGAACTAGTTTTTCATCAGTAATGAGAGTGTTTGCTTTGTGAGCAACTGTCATTATGCACTGCATCTAAATTTGGATGAGCTTTGAACAGAATCATTCCTCATGTATTGCACTGGCGTGATCAATAAGAGCCAAATTATGTGTCAGGCTAAATTCCAGTGCAGTTTTCTGGATTCAGTCTGAAAACACTGAAGTGAGGTCAGTTTAATTAAGAGACCTGGAGAAGAAATAGAAAGTTAAGATTAAGAGTGCCTCTGTCTGTTTGTCTTGTGTCAATAAAGACTTGTCACTCAGCCCATATTGGTATTGATATATTGTCAATCCCGATGTACAGGATCTGGGAGCTGTTCACACACACACACACACACACGGAAAGAGGCAGACAGCCTTTGTCTACTCATGGGCAGCTACCTGCTTCGACATGTTTTAGCTTCAGTATTTAATCTCTTACCTCTCATACTTTATACCTGACTTTCCTATGAGCCCTCTCATGCAGACATTTTCCCTCTCTTCCTTTTGATCTGGAAATCCTGTCAGGTGTACTATATATAAGTGCCTGCTTCTTCTCTCTAAGAGAGTTGATGGTACTCCTTCTTTAACCTTTGCTCATTGAGTCAAGGTAGACATCATAGTTGTAGCCACTGTATTTTCACCATACCTAAACTCAGCTTTCTCCTCTTTTTTTCTCGCCTCCTTTCCCTCTGTAGCACCATCTCTTATCAGCGAACTGCGAGCAGAGAAGATCGAACAGAAGAGCATAACCTTGGTGTGGAGAGAGCCCTCTCATCCCAACAGCAGCCGGACTGGATATGAAGTCAAATACTATGAAAAGGTATATGTGCTGTTACTTCATCATAAATATCAGCTGAATTCAGTCTTATTTGTAGAGGAGGGGGGAAAAAAACACAAGTTTTACTGAAGAAAGTGGAAAAACTCCAGCAGAATCATGCTCTGGGAGGTTGGCCATCTACTTTCACCATGTGGGATGAAGGAAAAGCAAACATGAAAGACGTGCACAGAGACACGGCAAGCAATATAATAATAAATGCCCCGCAGGTTTGTTGGGACAGTAACTGCAGATCAGGAACATGCAGCTCCAGAGCCTGAGACAGATAAGATTACTATTAGATATGCACAGATCGGTGCAAAGAGAGAGAGGAAAGACTTAAAGGTACCAACTATAGTGGAAAGAACTCACAAAATGAATGACATGCATCATATGGAGTCCCTCAGAAGTCAAATTTTCTAAACCCACTCCTCACTGCAGTAAAGCTGCGGTAAACTTTAATTTCTCTCGTGTTTGCTTGATATAAATAGCATTCAGCAACTCACTGGAGGAAAAGTTCAGCACTCTGGAGGTTCTTTCTTTGCCATTAGAATGAAGTGAGATATGTTCGTGGCTGATATTAAAGATCAAATTTACTTCTATAACAGGTTTATCAATATTAATAGCAAGAACAAGCAGTACAGAACCTGCTGTACAGAACAGAGTGCAGATAAACAGGGAGGCCGTGCCACTATAACAGACGTGTACCACACAGCTCTAACAGGCTTATGTTTCATGTTCATGTCTTATATTTTTTTATTAGTTTTTATTATTATTTCATGTTTGACTTTTTGTTTTTTTTAAACTAGTTTAGTTTCAGTTTTCAGAGATTTTCTTGTTTCAGCTGTTTGAGCTGGAGGTATATATGAAAAATCAGTACAGGTATTACAATAATAATCACCTCCATCAATGCCTCGTCAGGCAAGTTGTAATAAAATTTACACCAAACCAACAAATATCAAAACTCTATATTTTTGTTTTGTTTTAGGATTTTTCCAAGTTCTGAAATCATTTCACTTGTGCTTTTTTTAATCTAGATTTTATTTGTATTTTCATTACTCATTTTCTTTTTCACATGTACTATAATAGTACCATTGTATTGATGAAAGGACATTAAAGAGCTACTCTGAGAGGTCAAAATTATTCCCACAAAAGCCGAGATTGCTACATTTTAACACTCCCTACAGAATCACAGAAGGCCATATGTTCAAATGCAACCATTCATTTTTTCCAGAATTTTTTCAGAGTCATTCATAGCCCAGTTAATGTATAAATTAATATCTTTATTAAATTTTTTTTTCTTTCATGAACACCCGCTGTAATTTCATCTGCCGTGTCATGCTCATTTGCATAGCATAGCAGATTGCGACTAGTCTTTACAGTAAATCTGTCGTGGACATAAAATGACAGCTGTCACACTCACACTTGTCTATTTTCACACACTGTGTTTTCTGGCAATGCCAGGTCTTTGTGTTTGGCTGTGGCAAGCTCTCACCAGTTTTCACATTTTCTTCTCTTCCCTATGCTTCATCATATTTATTAAAGCTCCGCTCCTTGCTGCTCTACTCCCAGATCTTTATATGAAAAAAAGAGAGACGGGAACAAATCTAGAAGAGAGGTGGGTGGGGAAAGATGCGGGGTAAAGAAGAGGTAACAAGAGGAATATAGTGGTGTACTTTGAAGGGATAAAAAGCTTTTGTGGTAACAGATAGAAAGAGAGGGGTGAAGAGGGTATTTGAGACAGAGGAAGATGGGGAAATGACTTGTTGGAAATATGCTTGTAAGACAGCGATAGAAAGAAATGAAAAAGCGCTTAGTGGGACTGCGTGTAGGAGAAGAAAAGCAGAATGTGGGAAACAGATGAGTAAAGAGAATTTAAGTGATAGAAGGAGTATAACTGACAGTAAGACAGGAAAATTGTTAAACAGCCATGAAATGAAAAGGTAATGCAGAAACCCGATTAAAGTTTAAGAAAGAAAAGCTTTGTTTAGTCAGCATGTTGCCTCTTTCTTTCTTTGTCTCTTTTACCACAGTGCACAGTCATCGTCTGAGCCCACATGGTGTTTACTGATATTTTAAAATCACTTGTTTAATTTAATGATTTGTTAAACATTTTAAAAATTGAACTATTTAAACTTGTAATTTGAATAATAATTAGAAAACATTATTGATAATAAGAACGATTAACACTGTTAATGACTAATGATGATTAATTCGGTGTATTCATTACTTGACTTTGGAAAGTGTCAGCTCAGAGTGCTGTTGTTGTTGCGCGCTTCAGATCTACATAGACTCCCAAAATTTTCCTCTTCAGTTCTCTCCTGTCAGCTCTTGTCACATAGCTTAGCTCACTCTGCAGGGTACGCTCATTATGCAGCAGCAACCGTTCTGTTTCTCAGTTAATCTCTTTTTATTTCAGTGTGTGTGTGTGTGTGTGTCATTCATCTGACTTTTCTGCTGTCTTTATTTCCTCCTCTGTGTTCACAAATGAACAAAACATAGACATGTAGCAGCTCTCTATGTGGGCACGGTGGCTGCTTTATTCACATCATAATGCCACAATAATACCATAACATACGGATGCTTTGGGGGATTTTTTTTTTCCCCCATCACGCTCAGATAAGCTTTGTAGCATGCTAACATTTGCTACTGAGCTAGGCTAAAGCTCATGATGATGTGATATGTTTTATTGCTATTTTTTTTCAATAAGCTCCATATAAAAATCTGACCTGCCGACCAAGATTAAGCTTAATAAGAAGCTTTTGGGAAGTCTAAGGAGCTTGGAAAGAAAAGCATCTGGACTTCTTTAAGTTGCTTGAAGACGTTTCACCTCTCATCCAAGAAGCTTCTTCAGTTCTAAGGTCAAATCATGGAGAGGCCCAGATTTAAGCCCCATAGGAGTGTCCCCCAAAGAGGCACAATGGACCTCCTATGGAACTGAACTGAAGAAGCTTCTCGGATGAGAGGTGAAACGTCTTCAAGCAACTTAAAGAAATCCAAGCTCCTTAGACTACAATGACCTTCACACACACACTTTTGGGGAAAATTCAATTTTTCATAAAAACCATCAGATCAACTTCATGCAGATGCTGCACAAAGTCAAGGAGTCGCCAAAAGCTTTAAAATTCATTGTTTGGGAACCAGAATCCGTGTCAATCATGGCAGACTTCTTATACTTGCTGTTTTAAATGGAGATGTTTTGCAAATAACATGCAAAACCAAGTATATTACAAAGCAAGTGTTGCAATTATTTGAATGTGTTACTCACTCAGCCCATTTTTCTGCATTGTAGAAGGTGTCACTCATTCTCATCAACAGATGAGCACCATATTTGTTTTTCTAAAAACTTTACGCGGAGTCGCACTGTTACTGCCTTCTGGAATTTTTATAATTTATTCCCAAAGCAATGAGTAATGCTCCCTTATTAAAAGCAAGTTAAAAACTCCTAACTCGGCGTGCCAAACTGTCTGACTCTTTGAAACACTGTCTCAATAAATGAAACATTACCGAAGCCTCTGATTTTGTTACAAAGTTGTCTTGCACATCTCCCAGAATTACAAACTGTGCCTCGGAAACGAATGATCCCTCTCACAAATGAATTCCTCCTACACGTCTAACTCCTCCACCTCTTCCTCTCCTGTTTCTCTCTTTTGTTGTTTTTTTTCCCTCCCTCTTTCTCACTTCTCTTTCGATCTCTGCAGGAACAAAAGGATCAGAGTTATTCTACTGTGAAGACTGCCGCCACACGGATCAGTGTCAACAACCTTAAGCCCGGCACCACATATGTCTTCCTCATCCGCCCCTTCTCAACACCAGCTCCTTCCTCAGCCTTGTCTTCTTCCCCGCTCTCATCTTCCTCCTCTACGTCCTCTTCCTCTTCTACATCATCCTCCTCTTCATCCTCATCCTCGTCCCCGCCGCCCATTGATTACGGGGCGTACAGCACTCCCCTGGAGCTGCAGACACTTGGCGAGTGTGAGTAGCAGTTTTATTCCTCCTCCCCCTTCCCCTCCTTGATTTCTCTCCTTTCTCCCCACTCCCTTCTCTTAGCCCAGGCAGATTGGGTAGGCGTTCGGTGCAGGCACCTGGCCAGCCCACACAATGAGGCGTGCTGCTAGTGAGACAGATATGGGATGTGACTGTGTCTAAGATTATGTGTGAAGATTCAAGATATTAGCAGTAAGCCGTGAAATGTTTCTTCTTTGCGCCTGTTGATATAGTGTCCCTTATGCCACCTCAGGGTTTGGCTGGTATCCTTCTTGTTTCTTGCCTTGTACTTTTCACAAATATATTTTTTTCAACCATTGTATTTCTCCAGGAAGAGGAATGTTGAGAATTTATAGTATTATAGCGGTGTTGCTTCGCACCAGAGGGGTGCATTACTTTTGCAGAAACTTTTCTAATGTGTGATCGAAACGTTTTGTGATTCCTTGATACAAATTTAGGTCCTACCTCCAGCACTCTCTGTGCTCCTGATCTGACCACTTGCAATTGTGACTTTATCATGGACCTCGAAATCGCATCTAGCTGAAAAATTAATCTCCGTATCAGAATGACTGACAGTTGTCCAAGCTCTAATACAGCGAATTAGATCAGGAGTTCAGTCGGCACCATTAGGTGTCTAAAGCCTTGATTATACTCCGTTGTGGACACGGACAGCTGGAGACTCGATGACCGGGCAGCCATAATATCAGTTCTCTGCTGACAAGTCTGCGCGGTCACAAAAAAACAGCCAAGCGCACAGACATCTGCACCGACCTTCGCGCTTCCCGTGTTTTGACGACACTTTGTCACTCAGACCGAGCAGACCCGAGTGGACTCGTGGACGTGGAAAATGTAACTGAGGCTTAAGGCAGAAAAATTGACACGAGTGATGTGAACTGTGCACATGCCATCATGCACCCTCTCACAGCGTTAAAACAGTCTCTGTCTTAGCCTCATACAAGTTTCTCCTCTTAAAAGAGTTTTGACACAGTAGACTCAGTAGAATAGATTCAAATGTGTGAGTGGCTAAAAGCGGTGCTGACGTGCACAAAGACACTTCTTAAAGGTTTTGGCTGGCTGTCCAATTCAAGAAGTTTGTTTTTGTTATTCGTGGGTTCATAAAATCGCCCCACATACTGCATCACCAACTAACAAAGCATACAGCTTATTACATTTATCTGTCAATTAACTTTGTGTGGGAGACGGTGAATATTAATCAACACTGACATTTAAGCCTAAACAGCTTGGAATTGTGCTTCCCACTCAGTTAAGAACTGACCAAATCATGCATTACATGCACGAAGGTAAAGTAACAATGAAAACAAAGGAAAGAAACTGTAGGAAAACACATCTCAACATGTCGTCCTGTCAACCTTAAACCTGCAATAAAAGCTTGAAAATTACTGCATTGTTTGTGGCTGGATGTTTGACTCTAACTGTGCTTTAAGGTGTAGTTTAAACTAAAATGCAGTTTGGATAAGTAACATGTTCAGCGAGAGGAACCAGGTGTAGGTAGTGTAAGAAAACAGGATGTAGCAGGCGCCCACTGCAACACAGACGAGTTCAGCGAGCTCTAAACATTTGAAACTAACATGGATGAGAAATATTTAAAATATGAAAATGTGCATAATTGTATGTCAGCTGATACACTAGAGTATAAAACAGCATCTAGAACAACTACTCAGTGACTGTAAAGATGAGGCTGTTCTGTTGATGTCAGTGCTTCTTGTTTACTAAAGCAAAAAAAGATTTCTTCATAATTTGTCCTCAGCTCGTGTTCTTCTTCAGCTGAATGTCAGCAAGATCATGTGCACAAATGTCCCTGTGATTCTTTCCTAGGCTCATAACTGCTACTTATGTTGTTCGGTTAAGGTGTGTGTGTGTTTGTTTATATGTGTAATAACTATGTTTTGTTATTTGCAGTGGCACTGGCGTCCAGTGAACAGAATCCGGTGGTGATCATTGTTGTCGTGTCTGTGGCTGCCCTCATTATGCTGCTCTCCATGGGAGCTGGACTGCTCATCTGGAGGAGGTAGATATGAATATACTGATGTAAACATGCACACAGTAGATTAAGTCACTAGCCACTCCCTATGGTTCGTGAAGGCCTTCCCAGATTTTAGTATCTTTTTACACACTTCGTACGCATCATAGATTCAGCTGCATATTAAGTTAACCATCACATGCAGCTCCATCTTAATCCAGATTATAGTAATCTGTCTGTAAGAGAGGATCCTGTAAAAGGACTATACATTAACAGTGATTCTGTGTTGTGCAGCCACGCTCACCATCGTTTAATATGCAACATAAAGACATCAGCTTGATAATGGCGCTGTCCGCACCCGGGGGAAAATGTTGGCAGGGTCAAAACCTTCTTTGATCATTTTTTTGGCTCGAAGTTCATAGTTCTTTGCTCTCTAATTAGTTTCCACATAGAGAAATGGAGCTGTTTAAAACAGCTGAGATGAAAGGTTTAGGTAGTGTCACTTGTATAACGGCAGACACATGGTTTGCAAAGTGATTTCGCTCTACCTCTTGGGTTTACACTGAATCAAAGGGTCTTTTTTTAACGTTGTTTTATAATGAGAGTGGAACGTTCAGCTTTATTACTCTACCTTTTTCAGTAAGGATAAAAAACTGTTAAACTGAACTAACGTTTAACCTTAAACCAAAATGACTCACAGCTAATGCAAATTACTCTTCACGCTTCAGGGAAATCTTTTTCTGCATATTGCTCAGTTTAATTAAATTCAATTTTTGTTTCAAATTATTATAGTTATTATTGTTACTTATTTATTTATTATATTCTGTTTTCTTTTAGTACAGCTGGGCTTAAAGTGGCAGTCTGGTACAATTAGGTTCAGTTTGGGTCATTTTTAATGACGCAATTTAGATAAGATAATTGTTATGATGGAATGTTTTTAAAAATTGTAAAGTGGGGCATTGTGAGCTTAGGTGTTTAAGTAATTAATTGGACTTTTAGTCCTCAGGTGATTAGTAGATGTTGCTGCACATTTCCCTGCAATGACTACATTGGTGCCACAGGCTCATGCATTGCAATATATTGCTAAAGACAATGTAGGCAATCATAATAACTGACGAATACATATTAACATAACTTGCCAGACTTGAGTGTGTTGACTGTTAAACATTAAATGATTTTATGATATGGAAGCTGAATATCTTGTTGTGTAGTTACATGTTTTATTCAGCTGAGCAGACAAAGGGAGTGAGTGGATTTCTGCTTGTTCCAAACATGTTGCTCTTTGACTCATGCCCAACTCTGAATTCTACCATCTCACCTCAAATACGCCTACACAGTAACACACAGACTCGCAACTCTTACTGTACTCTCAATCATATATGCAGCACATGAGTAGAGGGCAAATATCTATTCCCACACAGTACACATGCACGCATATGTTTTTTTCTTCTTCCATTTGGCTGCAATTCAACTGTTCAGTCTGTCCAGCGAGATTTTCCAACACATTGTGCAAAGATTTGTCTGTATAGCTTTTGTTCATCCTCTTTTCTTTCTCCGTACACACACACACACACACATGGATACACTGATCTTCACTGAAGCTGCACTCTCAGCCATACAAAGTAAAGTGGGCTTTTTCCACAGCTACACTCTCTGTATGTGTGTATAAAGAGGGGCTGTGTTATAGACACCACGACCAATTCAAGATCCAGACAAACGGGGCAATGATGGATTCAGCTGGGCGAAAAACTGGGTCCTGTTCATTCACAGCAGCGTCATACACATTGGTGGATATCAGTCAAACATTTTTAAAGGAAAATATAGGAATGGATGTACAAACATTCGCAGACATAGTCAAGTGAAGACAACAGCACTGTAGTAGGAAAAGCATAAAATTCAACAAGGTGCTTATTCTCAGTAGACACATACTCTGACACACACACAGCACAAGTATTTAAATAAATTCTTGCTTTGAGGAAGGCAGCATCATGCCCTTGTGCACAGCCTCACAGTGAATAATAATGGTTATCTTACTCTTTTATTTCCATCACTGCATTCATTGCAAGTGGTCTCCATTGTTCATCGCTGCTGGACCATTAACAAGCTCTTCATGTTTTGCATAGAGACAAAGGGAGAATGGTGTGATGCCTCAATTACCATGTTCGTGTTCGCAAAGACAGCCAGCTTACAGCTATGGCTGGAGGGTCTCAGTTACATCGATCTGCCTGTTCACACAGACACATGCAAATGAGTTCCACTGCACACACATAAAGGCATGGATGGACACTGGCAGCGAAATGCATTTATGGCACATCACATTTATGGATGTGCCCTTGATGCTATGCACGGTCCTCAAACCTACTTCATTTTTCACTTTTAATATAGAGTGCGTTAGTTGTGCCTCTGTAATGGACATGGGGTTTGTCTCTCCCTCCTCTTAACCCCTTCTGTTCCTGCAGCTCTTAGAGTCCAAAAAAAAGGAAATTATTCCATTTTATTTACAAAGCGTCATATCAGGCCAAGTAAGGTAAAGACGCTACAATAATACAGAGAGAAAACCAACTATTTGACAACCCCTTATGAGCAAGCATTTGGCAACAGTGGGAAGGGGAAACTCCCTTTTAACAGAGAGAAACCTCCAGCAGAACTTGGTGCAGCAAAGGTTTGAGGTGAGGGGAGGGCGACAGGACCAGTGATTTTATTTTCTGTGAGTTGGTATGAATTACCATATGTGGGTACACCACTACAACAGATTGTGCCATATTTTACCGCATAATTGGTGTATTTAACTTTCTGCATCGACTATTCTCTTAGTCTTTAGATCTCTTGTGTTGGACAACCTATAGCAGTCTACTGATTAAGTTTAATAGTCAAAGTTACTATTAAAACAAAGAATATTTTAGCATTTTTGTACCAGAAGCCCTAGAATTGCTTCCCATTATCTTGCAATTTACGTATGCAAGAAAATTGCTTTAAGGCTCAATCAAATCTCAAAATAGTTGCTGATTGCTTTTATGGTAATACATTTACTGATGAACTGAGAAACTCTTGCAGCTCAGTCTCACCATTATAAAGATGTTATTTAAGCACAGGTTCATCATCAGTCATAGTCACTTACAGTGACATACAAATTATTATGAACGCTTATTAACATAAAGTGGTAATAAAAACAGATGAAAAGTGGAGGGGGCGTGATGAGATAAGAGAGGGTATTTTGTATTTTCTTCACTTTGAAACCTCACCTTGATGCTCTATCCTATCATTTACACACATACACAAAGAATCCAGTGGTGCTTGACAGAGTTTGATAGAGCCAGAGTTCCAGGGCATTGCCCAAACATTCTCCAGGAAGCCCAGGCTTGACTGGTCAGTGCAAGGATTGTTTACCCTTCACCAGCCACACCAGCATGCGTTTCTGTGTCTTCTGATTGAATGTGTGCGTGTGTGTGTGTGCGTGTGTGTGTTTTGGTGTCTGGTGAGTGAGTTACAAGTTATCAAGAACAGAGGATGGAGAGGAGTTCAAGAAGAAAGAAAGAAGCAGGAAATTAAAGATGAGGGTCATTTCATAGGGCTGATGACACTTGGTGACACAGTAAAAAAAAAAGTAGGATTCAAAGGGGAAGAGATGGGGAAGCTAAGAAAAAAGGTCTCAAACACAGCAGTGTATAGGTGCATGCATGTGTTGAACAGATCAGTGCTTTTATGTCTGGAAGTTACTTATGCATAAAGCCATTTTGTCAGTCTTGCTGTTTATTATTCACCAGATAGTGTTTAAATTAACACCTTTGTAAGTAATAACTTACAAATGAAGCTGAAACTATATTTGTCTTTATCTTTGTGTGAGAGTAGGTTTTAGAGTAACACTATTTATCTGCCCCAAGGGAGAGATACTTATGTGGTAGCAGGGCTCATCCGAGTAAAGCAAAACTCAGCAGTGGAATAAAGTGAATCTCATTATACTAATGGATAAAAGTTAAAGTGTTCTCTTTTTTTTTTTTTTTTAAATTACCTAATTTTACATGCATTTTGCCATACATATTGTAAATCTCCTCTGGCCTAATACCTCAGCTAGGATTCTATTCATGCTCTCTCACCTATTATTCTGCACCTGCATTATTCTAGGATATTTAGGCACGGAGTTGAAAGAGCTGACATGGAAGCAGCATAATTTACATGACATCCATCTCCTATTTTGTTTTAAAGTTCTCACCCTAAAGTGTGAGTGACTGTACCTAAAAATGTACAGCTGCATAAAAGTGCATGTTATTACTAATTTTATAATTATGATCGATTTTTGAAGTTGCCATAGAAATTGATTAAATTAAGCAAAGGCACACACAAAACCTATCAAACTATTCTGGCATCCTCGACCAGCCAGCTGAGGCCTTTCTGTGTGGAGTTTGCATTTTCTTCCTCTGGGCAGCAACTTCCTCCCACAGTCCAAACACACACACACACACACACCAGGTCAACTGGTGATTCTAAATTGGCTGTAAGTGTGAATGTGAGCGTGGACGGCTGTCTGATGGGAGCCCTGCGTTCCCCGAATAACTCGGATTTTTTTTGTGTAACACCCCCTCAACTCCCACTCGGAAAGTTGAAGCAGAACAACGTACCCCCGAGTTATCAATCCAAGATGGCGGCACTGAACATAAACAATAGTAAAGCTGTAAACTTTTAATCTGTACTGCCACTGTTTTGTATTTTCAACTCATTAAGTCATACGCAGAGCAGTGACTAGTCTTTATCTCTGAATATGTTTTTTAGCTCTAATAGCTTGACTATGCTAAGAATCCGCTAACTCGGGAATAATGTCGCTCACAAGTCCTGACATCTGAGTTCTGAGGTGTCTGGAACATGGCAAGAATCTTGGCCTGTGATATCTGCTTTAGCTCCCCTATGATGAAGATGAGGTAGATAATTAGAAGAAGATGGAAGGATGGACCTTTTAAAATAAGGCTACTTGGGTGTTTCGTTTGCAATGCTAAGGTTGTAGGAGCTTTAGCTTTATTGCCAGCCATAAGATGAGGTGAGATGATAGCATCAATAAATATTAAACATGTCCCCCACTTTGACAGGTATCAAGCTGTCACTCACTCTATCCACACATGACAAGGGAGTGGTTTTTAATTGGCTATCGATCAGATGCCAGGATAAGACGCATACATTCATTGGTGCCCTGGTTTCTTTTAGTCTTCTCCAGCTAACATAACCGGTTTTGCCAAAATGGTTAATCAGGGTACTCAGATTTTTTTTTGTTGTTGTTGTTGTGTAGAACATTTTTCTCTAAAACTATCTTTAAAAAAAAACCTCACTTAACCCATTCATTGCAATAACTATATGTCATACAACTAGAACAATCAACATTTCTTCTTCCATAGTTAATGCTATTCACATAACCAAAAGGAAAATCTACTAATTTGTTAAATATAGCAGCAAAATTTTAATGCAGTAGTTTTGCTAGTTGAGTTTTACAGAGATTCTACATTAAGGTTTTTGCAAAGGTTGTGAAACATGTCTTAAATAAACATTGTGTGGCATTTAAAACAGAAATTCCATCCACTTCATGCATATGACATAATATTAGGAAATGAAAATGCAGATTTGTCAAAAATAGAATTGTTGGCATAGCTCAATTAAATTGACAGGATTTCACAGATGTGAATAATGAAGTGTCAATCAACATGAAAAGTTTGTTTCCCCCCTCCCAAAGAACATATCTGCTCATGAATAGGGCTTAAAGAGAAAAGAAGTCTTGCCAAAGCTAACATTTGAAGAAGCTGAGCAGACAGTGACAGAGTTTGGCCAGAAATTTTAGCATTCTCCATCCACACATTTCCTTCTGCCATCTGGTTCTTTTGAAGTTGTGAAATTTAAAAATCAGTCCAGAATTCTTGTAATTCTAGTTTTAGAAATAGACTGCAAGGTCTGTTTACAAAAATTGAAAGTATATTATATGATTTTTTTTGTACTGTATGTTTACTTGATAGCATCCACTGTATTCCAGTGATTAGATTTTAGAGAAAAATCTGTTTTGGATCCAAAGTTGTGTTGAATGACTAAATTCATGAAAAGAGCCAGAATTGACAATGGCACCCCCTCCTTGTTTTCTTCCCAGCAGCGTCTGCTCAGGCTCTTCCAATGTAACTCCTGCTAGCGTGGTGCTGCTTTCGACCTCCTTCTCCACCCTTCCTCCTCCTCCTCTTCTTTCTCCTCTTCCTCCCTTCACAGAGCTGATGCCCAGGTACACTGGCATGTCTGTAGTCTCTTTCTCCCTGCTCCCCTAGCCCCACATTTCTGTCTCCTTTCATTTCCTCATACCGAGAGAATCATAATAACCATTTCTTTCCTTTTTCATGAAGCGGTTCAGCACAGTTTTATTTATATCCTCGCCACTGCGCTCCACCGAGATCTGAAATCAAACTAAAAATGTAAAGGCCAGTCATATTGAATTCATACTCAATAAGAAGCAACCTTCCAATGAGTACTACTTTGCATCTGCTATTTCATTTTTGTCACATATATGACATTTCAGAAGAAGATAGGGAAATGGTCACATAAATCAATTTATGAGTCTTTTTCATGCATCCCTACCACTACTCCTGCTACTACTACTTTCTACTACATCCTTCTTTGGTATTTGGTATTAGTATTCATGCTTATTAGCGTGTTGTCACTCCTTTAACTCCTTATGCCTAGTGTATCATATTTGATACATGGGTTTTTGTGAGTTTTTGAGACTTTGTCTCTAATTTGAATGTATATTTTTAAGCAACAAATTGCAAAAAGATGCCAGATGTAGCAAATATGATAAAAATTAAAACTCATATATGCTAATTGATATTAACTCTTATTTTTTAATTTGTCAGAAGGTTCAATAAGCATACTATTTTAAATATATATATATCAATTTCTGGCAATTATTTAATGAGTACAGGGCTTAGATGGTTGATTTATCCTGCTGTGTGTCCTAGCTTCTGTTTTTCTGTTACTTTTCTAATCTCTGAGATGCATATTTTTCGTCTCTCTTTGCTTCTTCCGCTGCTCCTTGCAGTCTACTTTATAGGCTATACTGTGTGCCTCTTCAAGTTTCAACTTCCTTGCATAACCTTCTTCCCAATTATCCTCTTGTTCGCAACCTCTTATTTTCATGTCACTTCCTCTGCCTCTTCGTCGCAGCAGTACTTCCTTCATTTCTCTCGATGATTTCTCCACTGCTTTGCCCTTCTCCCCTTGCCGCGTTCGCTATTTGCTCCCTTACCTCCACTCCTCCCTTTGGTCTCCTGCATCTTGTTTCTCTCGGTACCGTGGTGCCCTCCATTCTCATCTTCCTCCCATTCCCACCCCTTGCTCCCTTTACGCTGTGCTCCCTTATCTATTAATTCTTGTCTCCTCTCTCCTGTCTGATATCTCCTGCCCTGAGGAGTTGTGGTGCATGTGTCTGCTGGTGTGTTTTGACAGACAGGGTCCTGACCTTGTCTCAGACCCAACTGCTACACAGGCTGAGGGATGTGTCAGCCTCACCCTCAGCCACGTCTCTCCTTATAAAAACTCACGGGGACATGCACATGCAATATAACAGGATCCTGTAAAGCGCACACACACACATGTGCGCCCACATGAATTTGTGCAGACACACTCATGCACAAACGCCACACATTAACATTGCCATGTGCACATACATACGACTGTCGTGCTCTCTGTATACTCCCTCTCAGCTGTGCACCAGCTCTTTGTGTAGTGCAGATATATTATGATGTTCACATTAACACATGCTTGCCTGAGCAGGTATAATATTGTACTTAAACATAAATCTACACCTCAGTGTCATCTGTGCTCGGGCCTTAACTGTGACACGTTGTGACTTCTTTGTCAAAACAGCCACAGCAGTCTTTGCTAGCCATGGCAGCAGAACGTTAAGTATGTTCCATGTTCACTTGTTGATATTATTGATGCAGATATACATACACGTCTGTTCTTTTAAAAGGCTTAGGCTAAACTGATTTGCTAAAGACCTGGAGGACGAGGCACTCTCAAGATTGGCATTTGAAGAAAACTTTCAGATGTTTGTACTTGACCTTCTCATTCCATATACAGCATTTAAATGTGCTATGCAGAAATTTTAAACTACCCCTCATTTCTTTATATTTTGCTTCCAAGGAGCGAAACTTTCTTGTAATGTTTTTGAAAAGGTTTTGAACACTTGGTTAAACAACTTGGTATACCTTAGCATAGTTTGCAGTGTGTCCTTAAAAAAAGGGAGCAAACTGGACAAAAGAAGGAACAGGCCTGAAACACTATCTAATGCAGATGAATAGTATCTGAAAGTCATGTGTATAAGAATTAGTGTTTAGCGAAGCCTCATCAGAAATGGTCTAATGGGTAGTGTCAAGATACCATTTTTAGGAGAGAAATACAGGTATACCAAATTATACAAAAACTGGACTGAAAATCAGTGGCAATGGCACTCATTGAGTAATAAATCGTTTTGGTTAAAATCATCAACAAAATCTATGGATGACATCAGGAGAGAGGTACAGGAGTGAGTGCCAACAGCCATCTGTAAATTACGATTCACGCCAGTGGCGTTGGAGGTCTCGTCAACACTGATGGAATTATGAACTCCAAAAAAACAAAATACAGTCAGATTTTGATCCGCCATGCAATGCCATCTGGAAAGCATCAGATTGGGAACTGCTTAATTTTTCAGTATGACATTAAAACCAAACCCACTGCCAATGCAGTAAAAGCACAACTGAATTGAAAAACCCAGACCTTACCATTACTGAATTATACAAACTCTGTTTCTGGCTTTCATGTTGTATTTCCATGTATGTTTGCGCATGCTCCAATAAGTCAGCGCAACATTTTCAGTTTTCCTATGCATATACAAAGAAATGAGAGGAGGCTTGAGACTTTTGCACACTTTTATACTATATTTTGGTATTTGTAGACTATATTTTATTGGAAACCGGTTGTTAGAAAAACTTCTGATGTTGTTAATTATATCCTCAGTAATTCTTTAGTCTTGTTTTTTCTCCATTTTTCTAATCTAAGTAAGTTTGTTAGTAGCCAGCCAAATGTTAATTTGTCACTGACAGTGTGAGTGTGCGTGGCATTTGTGTTGCATGCAAAGAAAAGAAAAAGAAGCTTTTTTCAGCCAGAAGCCATCAACAGTGAGATCCTATTGAGCTTGCTCCTCTTTAGGCCCCTGTGGTGACAAAGGATGAGGACAGTCCAGTTGCCAAAGTGTATATATATTCATTTCTTGGATGAAAAGTTATTCAAGGTGAAACAACAATAGTGTATCAATTGCAAGGCTATTGGTGTGAGTCGGTGGCACACTCAAATAGGCAGGATTGGCACTGAGCCTCGGACTTTTCTGATGAGTGAACACTTTAGGGGTCTTTATGAATGCTTCTCCACATCCTTTCTCCTCTATCAATATTCTCATTTTTGCTTCTTCTCTCTTGGCAGTTACTACTTATAACCATGGCTCAAGATAAAGAGCAGCTGATTCTGCCATTTACCTGTGTCTGCTAAGTGGGATTAAAAAGAAACTCTCTGATGACCGTCTCTCTCTTTCTTCGCAGGCAATGTGGCTACAGTAAGGCTTCTCAAGAGGGAGATGAGGAACTTTACTTCCAATGTAAGTGACAAAAGTGATGATTGTATTATACAGCATCACTGTGTCTGTATAAAAGTGTATGGGACAGGAGGCGGAATCTGAAAAAAGGCTTTGTCTTTTCCTATTCCAGTGCGGGAATGGCATGTGAACACACATGCCCGTGCATTACAGATGACTTTTGAGGCATTAAGTAGCGCCGCAGCCTTGATTCGCAATTCTGAGTGCATGCTTAGCCAACTCTGAGCACACTGACACACTCCATTAGGTGGTGTGTGCGTGGTTGAGTTTGATGGGGAGAGATTGAAATCAGGAGGAGGAGGAGGAAGATAAAGAGCCGGAGATGAGGGGAGGAAAAAGAATGGGGGAAAAAAAAGGCTAAAATCTCATGAACAAGGCAGGCAACAAGCGAGATTGTGCTTCAAAAGCAGAACAGTAAATGTTGTTGTTTTACAAGGTTGTAAATGCTTCTTTTTTTAACCTCTGGTCACAAAGCTCTTAATAGGTTTTTTGTTTGACAGTGACAGATTGAAACAAGTTTGACATATCTGTTCCTGTTTGTGTGCGGGTTTGCCTGTCAGTGCTTTGCTAATGTGGTGGCTCTGTGTGTGTGTGTGTGTGTGTGTGTGTGTGTGTTTTAGAGTTTATTTATGTGTGTATGCATGCAGAGTTTGCTTTCTCTCCTTTTTTTTTAATTGTGTGTGAGTGCGCAAGCGTGTGCTCGTGCTCATTTGCGTTGTTTAATCTCCCAGCATACTGAGCCCTCTAGAGAGGTTTGGAGCACTATGTCTGATGAATAATGAGCCGAAGCCATGCGAATGGGAATTAAATCTTCCCAAACAAAGACATGCCAACAGCTGACAAGCACGTAATATACACAAACACAGAAACACACCGAAACATTTTTGGCCTGCTTTTCAGAGACACACACACGCACCTTTCTTTCCGAAACTTGGACACCCATATAAACATTTTTTCCTCATTATTCAACACAAAAGTCCGTTTTGCGTTCCGTGCATGCAAACCCAGTGCAGCATGCTTTCGCGTTTCTGCAGGTCTGCTTTGTCCGAGAGCTGGAAGCACGCAAAGTAGTGGGTGTTATGATTTTTTTTTTCCCATCTGTTCGCCTGCCAGACTCTTAAAACACATTCTACAACCATATATTAACGCGTGAGGACAGGGGAAGAGAGACGAAAAGTGAATAAATGAGCGTGTGAGTAATAAAGTAGAGGAAGAAGGAGGGGAAAAGGAGGGTAAATGAGTGAGTGAGTGAAGGGCGCACTAAGAGGTTTGAGGGATGAAGTGTGATGAGGTGAACTGGCAGAGAAGGAGACTCATCATAAGTGACACTGCTCAGAATATTAGTTTTATGTCAGAGTATGTGACCTAGAAATATTCAGCACATATTCCATGAATGCGAGGAGAAGAGGCTCGTGACTCATTTGCAATGCCATCGATAGTCTGACTCTGCATAAGAGAGCGACGGCAAGAGAAGGTGTGTAAGGAAATGAACGGAGAAAGACACAAAGAAGTTTGTGTCTATAATGAAAGAAAATGTTCTTGAATATGTTTCAGTTTCCCTTCGAGTGTGCCTATAGCAGTAACTCGGTGAACCCTGAATCTAACCAGCTGCTGCAGTGCATGTGTGATGGATGAACATGAAAAGCTAAATGCTACAAAGGTGACTTTGCTAACAAAGCTATTTGTTAGTTAACCTTGAAAAGTTGGGTGTTGATTATAGTCAAGTAGACCTGCGACAGACAGGCGACTTGTACAGGATGTACTCAGCCTATGGCAACTGGTCCCCTCACAGCTCTGAATTAGATCAGCGGAAGAGGATGGATGGAAGAACATTCAAGCAGACTGACCTTGAACAGTTTATACTACAAATGCAGATTGAAGATTAAGTCCTTACTGGAGTAGAGATTTTTCCTGGTATGTGGGCATATGTATGATGTAATGTTGTATTTGTGATATTACGCACTGGGTTTTGAAGTCCTGCTGTGAAGCTTCAAGATGAGCGTTTCCATCTTTGCTAGAGGGGGAAAAAAACGGATATGGCAGGAAGGGGTGGGTCTGACTGTGAAACTGCGTGCTCATTGGGTAATGACAAGTTGTAAGCCAATGACTGCGTGGTTTCATACCACAGGTAATCCTCCATTTTGAAACATGGTATGAACAAAATTTACAAAATAGACTCAAAATGCGTGACTGGGCCCATAAACCCAGAGGTCAGCTGATTTCCCATCAACGTCTGTAAGACAGGAAATCTTTATTGCAACCACAAGTATCGCCATCTGGTGGCCTTTAGATAGAATGCAGATTTAAGGCTCAGCTTCATGTTTCCAACCCAGATGCTATGTGTTTTGTGCATTTGTGTGTGTATGTCTGATTTTAAGCTACTATAGGAAAGAACATTCAGTCCAACACTTGAATAAAATAGGTTTCATTTCTTTCATAAGTGCACTTTTGGCTTTGCGCACACACACACACACACACACACACACACACACACACACACACACACACACACACACACACACAGAGAAGCATATCAGCATGTGTGTTTGTTCGCACAAGTAAGCATGTGTGTGTGGTAGATCAATAAGCCGTTTTGAGGCAGCCAGTACAGTTTCCCTCAGGTCAATCTGAAACTGTAATCACATTTGAGAGCCTCTGTGCTGCTTTTGGGAGTACTACCAGGCCTTTTCCTGGAAGATTAGCCTTAAAGTGTAGTAACAGGAGTCAAAGGTCATCCAGCTGAGAGCTATAATACACTGGTTAATGGTCATTGACTACCTGCTGGCAAGTTTATTTTCTTACCGTTGGTATTCAGTAAGTACAACAGGCAGTTAGCTGATAAAGAAAACTAAGGCTCATTGAGAAACCAAGTAGTGTTTATTTTGTTGTGTACAGTCTAGTTGGAGTCGATATCCCTTTCATTTCTAAATGTCAGGTAAAATTTCCAATTATTGTGTCTCATTAGCCTCACAGTAGTGATTTTGTAGATGCTGGTAAAAGAAATGAGGCAATTTGTGTGGATATGTCAGAGAAAAATTATTAAGTAATTTTTGAATTACTAAGTTAAAACACATCCAGTTTTAACTTTGAAGTATTTTTGTTTTGGGGTTTGTTTTTTTTTATTTTCAACATTGCGGTTTGAGGGTTTCTTTTAACCTAGAGTGTGAAACTTACAGCAAAGGAGCAAGGCAACTATAAGCACCATGTGACAAGGGTTTCTCTGCCTCAGCATTTTTAAGTCTATTATGCTTGTCCCAGTTTCTGACTGAAGATTGTATTTTGGTCGTGTGTGTCTGTTATTTTGCCTGCGTATGTGTGTGTTAGAGCGATAACATTTTGAAAAGACAAAAACCCTTGTGGAAGAGCCGTGTGATCTGAATAAAGCCTTGTGGAGGAAACCCAGTAAGACTTGAGCACTCAAAGCCTTTGATCTTACTTTGTCTCCCAGGAGTTTGCAAGGTCACAACAAATAAAACGGAGAGTAAGGC
>NW_005188032.1:31732-35195 GCF_000239375.1 Pundamilia nyererei | reverse complement strand
AAATCATCTCTTTGCATTATGGGTTATATTTGGCTATTATAACCTTGAAAAACTGACTAAGAACTGAGATATTTACCTTAACCCTACAGTTATATAGAGCTATGTAGAGTTTGATAGAAGAAAGCTTTTCAGCATTTTCAAACATCAATGGTAAAACTCTGGTATTGATTTCAGGCTGGAGATCAAAGAGCAAAGCCTTCTTCCCAGACACAACATTTTGGTCTAATGTTCAACTATCATACACAGAGAAAGTCTTTCTTGAAGGAGACAGACATAGCAATTCCTTTCACTGATGGTAGCCTCAGTAGAGCACAAAGCGATGCAGACTTTAGAAATGCTTTGCTTTGTGTTGAGAGCGAGGTCCAGCCAGTCTGGGAGTGTTTCTTTATATCTAATGTGGATATGTTGCTGCTGGGTACTTCAGACGTTATAAAGAATGTGCATAATAAATGATGTAATGTCTTACAAAGTGTAGAAAACACATGTCTCATTTTATATCACCAGTTTTAAAACTATATAAATATTTTTGTGTGTTTATACCACTGCAGTTAAGATCCCAACACGGAGGACCTACATTGACCCCGAGACTTGCGAAGACCTACTTCAGGCTGTCCACGCCTTTGCCAAAGAGCTGGACAACTCGAGCATCAAGATCGAGAGAATTGTGCACACAGGTACATGATTATACACAAGAAAGCATCTCAGATTCCACTATTCATCCCAGAGATGATGGTGGAGGACTTCACCACTCGGTGAAAGGGTGCGTGGGCTCAGCAATTTTAGAGTGGGGTAGAAGAGAATAGAAGAATAGAAAAGCCCTTTACTGTCATTGTACATATTCAATGGAACTGTACACATGTTGTTCATCCTTTAAGCTCCAAGCTCCTTTAAGATTGAGGAGAACTAGAAAGCTATACTGTGGTTTAACAAAATAGCATCTAGTTTGTTGTAGTATTAGTGCACATGACATGTGAGCTTCCATATCTGAAAAGGCAACTTGCTGGATAATATTTCTGCTTTGAGAGGTTTTGGAATCATAACTACAGTGAGCGTTTCCTGTTCAAAAAAGTAGTGAACAAAAACATGTTGCGGGTATTACATTTAAAATGAATATTTTTTTTAATTAAACAAAAATAAATCCTTCTCTCATGTTGTCTTTGTAATATTTATGCTACATGAAATATTAAATAGATTGTGTTGAATAACTCCCTCTGTTTCATTTAGATTTTGCTAAGCATGCAAATGCATTTTAGGAATGAGGATATAATCAAAAGCAGTATATAGCACAGTAGAAATTATGAATGACAACCAATTTTAATCCATTAATTTTCCAAATATTATAGCAAAAATGCTAAAATATATTGTCCTGTGTTAAAAAGAAAGCCAAAAGTATTAGAAACCTTTCAAAGTCAACTCTGTGTCTTTTTGCGCTTTCTCTGAATCTGCTTTGAGGCTGAATTGGCATCCAGTTCAATCAAATTTGGGAACTTGCAGACCTTTGCCAAAATTGCGCTAAACTATTGTGGCTATTGTATTTGCCTCTAGTAGATGCTTCAGTGTTTCACCTGCACTCTACTCCATCTTTGATCTCTCTTTGATCCCTTTGTATTTCATCTTTTTCTCTCAATGTCATCACTCTTTCTTCCCAACATGAAGTAGTATTTCTTCATCTAAGTCTGGCTTCCCCCTCTATCCCCTTCAGTCTAACCCTTACTCATTTCTTCTCGCATTCTTTTGATGTTTTTCTCCCTCAGCGCTCTCTTTCTGTGCATCCGTTGACACTGATCACGACCTCTGTTTGTCTCCCCCCACAGGTGACTTTGGGGAGGTGTGCCGTGGCTGCCTGAAGTTGCCCAGTAAGAGGGAGCTGCCTGTGGCCATAAAGACGTTAAGGGCTGGTTGTTCTGACAAGCAGCGCCGTTCCTTTCTTAGCGAAGCTGGCATTCTCGGGCAATTTGACCACTCTAACATAATCCGGCTGGAGGGCGTTATCACCACTGGTAAGAAAGGAGGGAGAGAGGGATATTGTGCAGAGAGCAGAAACAGAAAGGTAGTATAGTAGTAAGGGGATACCACTGGGAAAAGAATGGGAAAACAAAGGAAAATGGGTATAGATGAAAAGAAGCACAGAGTGGAAAAAAAACGTAGGAATCCAAGGATCAGGGAAAAATTCTACAGTTTGACCAGCTCAGTTGTTGAAGGAAGTAAGGCTGTTGAAAAGGGGTAATTGGGATTTAAGCATCTTAAAATTGCATACAGAGAGGGTAAAAGGGAGTAGCAAGGGACAAGGATTGGGAGGAGCGCTAAGACACTCCAGATACCTCAATAACTCACACGTGGAGGGGGTCAGCGCTTACAGCAAAGACGGCAAGAGAGGAGGATGGAACAAGAAGTAAAGTTTGAAAAGGAGAAAGCGGGGTGGGTAGATGGATGCCTTGTGCTAGCAGCAGCGGAGCTACATCAAGGTCTATTTTCTGCTGACAGATAGCAATTGAGGTCCAAGAGCGAAAACAGAATGGAAGGAGAGTGGGGGAAAAAAACTTGAAGGGAGGAGACTGACGAAAGAGACATGAGAGTCACAGAAGATGAGGTAGAGGTTAATGGGAATGGCAGGTGAAGGGAGAAGCTTTAAGGAGTTTGTGAAGTTTTTGTTACTGCCGCTGCGATGCTTTTTGGTGATGTTTGTATGTGTGTGTGTGTGTGTATGTGTGTATGTGTGGGCACGGTGCCCCAGCACACTCTGTGCTCAGTAGGATGGCAGCAGATGTGCAGGGTACAGTAATTGGTGCTAGAGACCCAGCGGGGCCCTGAGATGCACTCCAATCCCTCCCACCATCATATGCACACATACACACATTCATTGAAAACCCACATGCACACTCCTCACCACGCACACACGAAAAGGCTGTCCCATATGCTCACTTTTTCTTTACCATCACTGACAAACACACACACACCTGCTCACCTGCCTCTTCACTTGGCATGAAATCACAAATCTTTGCACACACACCCACGCACGCCCACATGCCGTTAGACTACAAATCACCTGCTTTACATCACTTACGCCCCCACCGGATTCTTATTTAGCCCCCCTTCCATCCGCCCAATACATCTCACTCACCTGCAAAATACCACCTATTGTCCCTTTGTTCTACACTAATCTTTCTATTCATAATTTAGAGGCATGTGTCAAATGGGTGATCAATGAAGTCACTATTTAAACCTATTATAATCATTATCAAAAAAAGTGAGAGTAGCAGAAAACAAATCACAGTGTGGGAGACCTGGAACAGCTGGTAGCAGGACTGCAAACAAAGATGTTCTTGTAGATAACCACAAGAAATAGACATATTTTTACTGCATAGCCATCTCATCTCAGTCAGTACTATGACATATTGCATAATGGGTTATGATGGCTTTTTGTTCTCCTACAAGAAAATGTGACATTGCTCCCACGTCGCAA
>NW_005188032.1:0-31595 GCF_000239375.1 Pundamilia nyererei | reverse complement strand
TCTTTTAAAACAGAATATGATTCTACTCGGTCCATGGTTGTAGCTGAATACATCGGCCATTCCAGCCCTGCGCAAGCCCGTTCAACCACAGACTCATTATCCAGCTCACATTAATTACATGATGGCTGGCAAATTATGGCAGCATCCCTGGCTCTCGCTTCCCACAGCATATTTGGTAACCTTTTCAAATAGCTTCCTAAAAGCGTAGTAATGCTGGGAAACTGGAAACCGGGGATTTTACAGTGGCAATTTATCATTCTTGTATTATGCCTGCATAAACTGTCAGGACTGATCAGACCACCTTTCCATCCTAGAATATGTGTTTGTAGATGTAAAGTTGTTTACATATCTGTCAAGGTTTATCTTACTGTCTCAACCTCCCGCAATCTTTTCCTCCTTTCGTCTCCCTTCCAACAACTGCAGTTTTATTTTCATTCCCCTCCTCCGTGCACTTCATAGCACTACTGGATCCCTGCCATCTGGGCCTCGGCACAGTATGTGTGTGAGCACGCGTGTAGTGTATATGAGCGCGTGCTATTGTGCACAGTAAGAGCGTGCGTGTGTGAGTGTTTCAGGGTCGTTAAACTTGCTGAGACAGCCAGGGCAGCGCACAGGTTCTCCAGGCTTCACTACAGTTCACCGAGTGAAGAATGGCTTCGCACAATGCTTGCCAAGTGGACTAGACTCACTTTATTCCTTCCCTATTCCCAATGTCTCTATTATCATGCTATTGCTTCCCTTTTTCCCTTGACTTCACATTTTTATCCCCGTTTCAATTGTTCATATATGCCCTCTGTCATGTCTTTGTCCAGGAAACACCATGATGATCATAGTGGAGTGCATGTCTAACGGAGCCTTAGATTCATTCCTTAGGGTAAGTTTCATTACTGTGCATTCATCTTAAATATATGTGCTGATGCTCATTATTAAACTGTAATTACTCATTACTACTCTCTGTTTTCAAGCAGCTGCACTAACAACACTTTTGTTCTACTTGTCCTAAATATACCGTTAATATAATGTGGTCCTAGGGCAGCAATTCTTGTGCTTATTACTGTAATAAGGAAAACATAGCATAATTAACTGCACAAATGGAGTGTTTCTGCTCAAAGCTGCTGTAAGCTTCTGTAAACTGTTAGTGTGGCCCTTTGCTCTGTGAACCACTTCACTGTGGTTTATAATGATATGAATTAATGGCCTGTTTGTTTTTATTCTCCAAATAAAGGTTTTCAGCTCAGCAAGCACAACATTGTAAAGCAGAGGCAGATGTGCTTTTTTTCTCCCCCTTCCATTCACCCTGCTCACAATCTTCTCTCCCACCTCTTCTTCATCTTTCTCTTTTTCCTTCTGTAACCTCAGAAACATGAAGGCCAGTTGAGTATAATGCAGTTGATGGATTTGCTGACCGGAGTGGCGTCGGGGATGAAGTACCTCACCGAAATGGGCTTTGTCCACAAACGGCTCGCCGCGCACAAGGTAAGGGGAGCAGGTGGGAGTAGATGATAGAGGACAGGTATGGTGTGATGAACAGGATGTCGTGTTCTATAATGAGTTTTTGCAGACTACAATTCGTTCTTGTCTGCAAACATCTTTGAAAGCACTCACCTGTAGGTTTTTTACTGAAAGACTACATGAAGCTGAAAATTAGACAAAACTGTCTAAATTATTGTGTCACCCACGTTTCATTAGGGGTGTGTGTGTGTGTGTGTGTGTGTGTACCATGTTTACATATCTTTGTGGGGACCAACACCCCTTATGGGGACAAAAAACCCGTCCCCGCAAGTTTGAAGGCATTTTTGAGACTCAAAATGTGGTTTTAGTGTCAGGGTTACAATTAGGGTATGGTTAGGGTTAGAGTTAGGCTTTCATTTTTGGTGGTTACGGTTATGGTAAACGGCTAGGGAAAGCATTATGTCAATTAGATGTCCCCACAAGGATATGAAAACACGACTGTGTGTGTGTGTGTGTGTGTGTGTTTTGTTTGGTTTTTTGTCTTTCATAGAAGAGGCAGTCTATCAAACTACAGATGCAGTGGTCATGTTGTGGAAAATCAGGAACATCTGTTCTTGTAAACAATCAATTGTCTCTGGTGTGATAAGAGCTTTGCCCACCAGGGTAGTGAGCTCTCATACTGTGAGCATTTCCCCTCCAAATGTAAGCCATGCTAATCAGCCTGTTTTCCAAATCGCAGGTGCTGGTTAACTCCAACCTTGGCTGCAAGGTGTCTGGCTTCAGACCTCTTCAGGAGGACAAAATAGAGGCCATCTACACCACGCTGGTGAGATAACATTTTTCCTGCAACCTTATACATCTTATAACTCACACATGTAGGGCATATTTTCTTAATGAGTCTGATCAAATGGGAATTATCATATGTTATGTCAAGTTCAGGTGAGGTCACGTGGGCTTTGAGGTAGAGGGGGAGAAAAATCCAGTGTTTCTATGGTTATTTTAGGATTTCAGTCCAAGGTGAACCCAATCTCCTAACAGTTCCTTTGATCTGCTGGAAATATACTCTCCACACCCTTTTACATCTTGTCTTACCTCTCCTGTTCCTCTCCGCCAGCACGGAGGGAAAAGTGTGGTGCTGTGGACCGCTCCAGAAGCCATCCAGTACCATCGTTTCTCCTCTGCCTCAGATGTCTGGAGCTTTGGCATTGTCATGTGGGAGGTCATGTCCTATGGCGAGAGACCCTACTGGGATATGGGCAACCAGGATGTAAGTGTGCATTTAAATTCTCCATATTCCTTGCTCCAATTTCAATATTAATTTCTATACTTTTGTACCCTACCTCTCTCTTTTGCCGCTCTCTAATTTTTTTTTTATCAATGAATTTTCTATCTGTGCCCACCATGCATCTTATTAATAGAAAACCGAGAAGCCACAGTACCTCTGAGAGCTATTGCAGGGCCTAAGTCCCCCTCTTTAAGTCTGCATCAGCTCCATGACCAATCCTGTTTTCTCTTAAGGATGCATTGACCCCCTTCTAGTGTCCACTGCCTATCCCTGCCTGCCACCCTGCTATTAAGTGTAGAAAATCTCTCAGAAAATAGTCAGCTTATTTCAAGAAATGTAAAGCACTATTTGAGGGGAGTGACTGTCCAGTTAATAGGACCCTGCCACCACTAGCAACCTTTAAAAGTCACTGTGGGTGGGCCCATTTTCCTTGTCACTCTTTTTTCTTTGTCCTAAAAAAGAGGTTTATATTTCCCCCCTTTTTAAGGATGTCATGCCTCTATAGTATAGCTGAAAGCAGGATACAGGTCTGCATATGAGACAACAGACAGCAGATCCTTGTTACTGCTTTTCTTATTAGTGAGGCCAGTGACACTCCAGGCATTATCAGCAAAGAGCTTTTTTCAAGACATATTATTTTTCATCATCCTAATGCCTTTTCAAATGAATTTTATCATAAAGACTACATTTTCTGCAGGCAGCTACGCGTAAAGCAACTGATTACTTGCATGTTCCATTTTTGAATGTCCCAAATTAATATGCATGAGTTATTCAGCGAGCACAAGAATAGGTAGCTTTTTAATACTCTTTGTTAGTGCCCTTTTATAAAGCTGGCGAAAGTTTCATCTCAGCCTGGTTTATATTATCAAACTTTCCAATTGAGAGGGCAAAGATCAAGCTTGTAGAGCGCCAGGGATATTAATCCACTTTAAATTGATACATTATATCATAACGGAATTGTTGGTCGGCCTGTCCACCTGTGATCCGTCGTGCCCTTTACCTACTGGCTCTGATTAAATGGAAAATGTCAAATGCTGAAAAGCATTTTATGAATGCTCTTTACTGAGATAGAAGCTTAAGGGGCTGAGAGGATGGTGGAGTGGGGAAGTGGGTGGCCGGGTAGGCAGAGAGAGAAGAGAGTGTTTTAGGAATTAATGCTGCTGATGGATGTCATTTTTGTGATTATTCTCAGACTTTATTGCCTCCTTTAAGGAGATTGTATTTCTTAGAGTGGTTGCGGTGGAGGATATATCCCATGTCCCTAGATATACTGAAAGGAAATATCTTGTGGGGTGTTTGAGTGAATGATTTTTAATAGGGGGCGACATTAGCTTGATGGAGCAGTAAAGAACATCAAGAGTCTGGAAGGATGCTTTCAAGCACTGCTGTTTGAAGACAGTGAGTTTTCAGAGGCCTGGTGATGATGCTGAGCAGAGATTAAACATTTTCTGAAATTTGATAGTTTATGTTTTGGGGAGTATTTAAGAAAGCACAGACTTTTTAATGGAGTGTTTGTTTCATTGCTTTGATGTTTCTGGTATTTCAAACTTGGCTGGTTTGATTTTTTTCCCCCCAATCCAAAGAGCTACCGCATATTGTATTATTGGAAATGAAAAGGTGCTGTTATTGTGATACCCAGTAAGTATCGTGTGAAGTACACCAAGTGACAGTGGATATCCCACTAACTGACCTTTCAGTCTGCATACAGCGTCAGTTAGTTGTGAACAAATTTGCAGGGGCTCTTTTTTCCCCTCTGTGATTGCATACCTGCTGTACAGTTCTGGAGCCTTTTTATTACCAAAAACATAATGTATTCCACTCATATTAGGGTGATGATATCTCTGTGAAATCTAAGTATTACATTTGCCGCAGGCTTGCAAGGTCAGTTTTAGATTTTAAGCCATACAGTGGGACATTCTAGGTAGTGTGATTATTATGTACTTTTATTTAATTTTTTTTTTCCACGTGTGACCTATACAGTCTTCTGTTCTGTTCTGTAAGACTTCTATTCTTGGCAACTAAGCAAGTCCACTGCAAGGGGAAAAGGTTTTAAGCATCTTATTGAACTTTGAAAGTAGGACAAAACTTCTCTACATCCTCGTTCACCTCTCCCACTCTGCCCTACCACTCAGACATGCTCTTTAAGAATGTATCCAATTATACCATGAGTACTGGAAAATCACAAAACTAATTTCTAATCTGATATTATTGATTTCCTCTTTCTGTGCGTAGGTGATAAAGGCCATCGAGGACGGTTTCAGGCTGCCAGCTCCAGTTAACTGCCCTCCACATCTCCATCAGCTGATGCTGGACTGTTGGCAGAAGGAGAGGACGGAGAGGCCCAGCTTCAGTCAGATCCACTCGGCCCTCAGCAAGAGCATTCGCTCGCCTGATGGTATCGGTTCCTCCACACTGGCGCGAAGGTACAGTCTCATGACTAAATGAGTTTGAGTAGATCCTTGAATGTATAAATTTTTTAAAAAGTTACTTTTACAAAGCCTTAATCGTTATTTCCCCCACTATAGAACCCTGAGTTCATCCATTACACTAGCTGACAGGCCTCTCCCCACCTTCCCATCTTTTAACTCTGTTGGAGAGTGGCTGGATGCAGTAGACATGGGCCGATACAAGGACAACTTCACTGCTGCGGGATACTGCTACTTGGAGTCTGTGGCACGAATGACTGTACAGTGAGTAGTTTTGTACAATTCTGACTGTGTGACCTTTTCATTACATTTTTTTAACAGAAGGGTACCTTAATAAAAGAATAAGAAGCAAATTCATTCCAGTAAAAAACTGCTAATATTGAAGACTTTAAAAGCAACTGAATCAGTGTTTATAAGATATATGTAGGTAAGGAGACATCACCCTGTGTTTGAGCAAATATTTGGCTGTTTATTTACTAGATAACTTACTTATAATAAAACATGTTAACTGTATATTAAAAAAATGAGATGTTACAGAAGGCACCAACCTTTTTAGCTCCATTTAAATATGTCTAAATATGGCACTTGTTATACCATACATGTTATACCATTCGTGTCAAAAAATTTGACACGAAGAACACGAGTTTCTTATTTACAGTGTTGAGTATTAACAGTGAAGGAATTTCTAAGAAGCAGCAGACCTTTCCAGTTTTCTAAAAGCCTCAAAGTGTCAAACTGACCCAGTGAACTCTGAGATTAATCTCTTAATTTGAATCTAAAATGACGTCTTTCCCATCTGAGCTCAGGGGTGTGTGTCAGAGAGTTGCGTCAGCCATATCTAAGACAGCTGGGCGTCTGTGCTGAATTAATATAAAGACGCAAACGAATACATTTAAGAAACTGGAAGTGGTATTCCCTGAAAACATATGTGTGCAGCCTCATTCTCTTTCATATAAAGATTGCTACAGAAAAAATGTTTCTGCAATAACTGGTGTCCTTACTGTTAGGTCAAAGATACAGTAATGGTGTGTTTTTTTAGCGTAAAGGATTAGAATTCCACTGCATCATGTTTTTTAACATTTGGGTTTGGCTTGCATTTTAAAGTAAGCTGACTAAAACTGCCTTTTCAGTCTTACATCTTTGTTAAACAAAAATCATAAAAGCGAAACATCGTTAAAAAACAATCAATCCACATCTTCTGATCTCTGTAAATCTTGTGTTCACAGAGATGTATTGAGCCTTGGCATCACTTCCCTGGAGCACCAGAAGCTGATACTGGCTGCCATCCAGACTCTGAGAGCCCAGGTCATCCAAATGCACGGGCGTGGTGTGCAGGTCTAAACGGTCAACTCACCTAGTCTCGTGCTGCTGCAGATCCTTACATGTGTGCAGATGGATGATGGGGTGGAGGCGAGGAGAGAGAGAGAGAGAGAGAGCTCTTCCATACATAAAGATAGATGAGCTGATCTTTCAGCTAACTGCACTCATCTATTTACTCCTCCTTCCCACACTTCCTCATGCCTTCCTTTATTCCTTCCTTTCTCTTTTCAACAAGTCCCCCTTGAAGACTGCGATCAGTTGTGACATTGTGTTCATGTCATAACCGGGGGGGATAGCAGAGGAGTGATGTCATGTGACTTTTTGTGACCTCTATCTGCACTTTGACCTTCAACGCCTGTGTTGGCTCCATCTTACTGGTTCTAGATCAGCGCATAAAGACAAATTAAAAATGTCTCTGTCTGAAGCCGAACTCTGATCTGTGGGAGAGACGCGCACAGCAATTTTGAACTACAGCTCGAAGACACGTGAACATTTGGGGTGAAATATCCCTTTACAACATAAATTCACTAAAAACCAAGATATTCTCGATGAAGGGAACTATTTTATTGGCCTTGGGTCAAAACAATGCCTCAGAACTAGCACAGCTGATTTCACATCAACAGGAACTGATTTGCTACGAAGATACAGAATCACATCAAGAACGGTCAAAGCTGATCTCATATCAGCTGGTAAAGAAATACTCTAAAGAATAAACATGGCTGGAATGTAACTTGCGTTTTCAAAGCAGCAGGTTGGGAAGACCGTGCTATTCAGGTTAGTGAAGCCGGAGGTTGGATGAAGCTGCAAAGTGGCAGAATGAGAGGGGCGAGGATTCATTGTAGTGCTATATACGTTATCTAAAGTTTGCTCATGGCATGAACGGACTTAAGTAAAATATTTGTGTTGATATTATGCTCTTCTTTCAGCAGGGATATCAGCATTCATTTATCCTGTTTGGTACTACTGATGGTGAAACAATCGCTGCAGGATGAAATTGTAAAGCAAAGGGTTGAAAATGTGTTTTTGATTGTTCATGAATTTGTTGTACGTCGCTGTCTGTTTCGCTACTCCTAACTACGTTTGCTTTATTCCCTATATCTTTCTCTTCTTCTCCATGCTTTCTGTGTGCATTTAAAGCTTAAATCGTTCCCTTTAGTTTGCTGGATTTCATCTGGATAACACGATCCTCCTCTCCAAAGGCTCTCACTACAATGTTTATTACTCTGTATAGGACTCGGGCTATCTCTGGAAGGTGGTCTGATTTTAGATATTTATCCATATTTATTTATGTTTACAGACTGCAACACAGACCTCTCCAGAGAGGATGTTGGGATGGTTTATTTAAACTTAAGTATTTAAAAAATAATAATTTGAGCAAAGCAGTTGTCTTGTTTCGTTTTTGTTCCGTTGACTTATTTCGACTGTGAGTTTGTACCTGAACAAATTATTTTGTAAAGAGGAAGTGAGAGGAACACTGGAGGTTTTTTACTGTCAGCACACAGTATCTGTGTATTTCTATACGCTGGATTTGCAACAGTTGATTTTAGGTTCATTACCGTTTAGATTTGCTGTATACACATTACAGTGTGTGTGTGTGTGTGTGTGTTGCAGTACGGATACAGTATTACAGAACATCAATGATATTTTTTTTCCTTTTGGTTGCTATTGGATTGTCAGGTTTAAATTTATGTTGCTGTTAATATCATGCTCCATCAGACTATATGGTTACACTTTTTCCAGTTAACTCCCAGAATTCCCTGTGTACAGCAATCTGGCTTTTCCATTTGGTTGGGGAAGACATTTATCGGGGCATTACAGATTCACAGTAGAAGGTGCAAAAATTAATTGGAATAAAGTTAAGGATTTCAATTTGGTAAAAATGTCCCTCCTTTTGCTATAAAACACATCACACGTATCCAAAAATACACCTTTAAAACAGACACACGAGACTACAAAACAGCCTGGACCTCTTCACCACGATGAATGAAACCGGAGATGTTTCCCGCCCTGTCCCCCAATATGTTGCTGTGACCATTACGATATGTTTAATATTGTATATATGTATTTGAAAATGCTAAATCTATTTTTATAATTTGTTTGAAGAACAATGTGTTGAATATAATATCTGCTCACTGTGTAAGGGTTTTATTTGTTTGACTTTAGGGCAATAGCCAAGAAACTCTGATGTTTGGAATATACAACTGGGAAAAAAAAAAGTTTCTTTTGTTTTTGTTAGTTTTTAAATGATTTTTACCCGTTAGGAGAAAATCTGATGGCTGTTGCAATATTGAAATGTGTTATTAAAAAACTTCCAATACGAGCACATTTTTTTCCTCGTTGTCTTCCATGTCAGATGTTGAGGTTTAGATTGGATAGCCTTATCCCGGCTCATTTTATTATGGAGTTTTCTGTAAACACTAGAGACGACTGTGTGGGAAGATCTCAGTGGATCAGCAGTTTCTGGGATATTAAGAGTAGCCCGTTTGGCAACAACAACCATGCCATGCTCAGAATCACTTAATTCACCTTTGTACTTCAAACCAAGCATACTGTATACATACATACAATGCAAACTAACCAGTTTAGACACACTAAACTGCCCAGTATTCTCATGCAACCCTTGATATCAGTTTGTTTTGCAATACAATTCATAAAAATATAACTCAGCAAAACATCATGTATAGATGTGAAATTCTACAGTAAATGAGGGTGTTACATTTAAGATTCAAATTTCCAGTTTATCAAATTTCAATGTTGAGCAACCCTTACCTTTGAAAGTAATCTCTCGCCTTCTCACTCATTTGTTGTTTCAGCACTAGAATTGACACACCACATTAATGCCAACCTTCAAATAGAGAGACTAGCTATCACTTCTCAAAAAGTAAAGCCGAGTCACTTAAACTGCTTTTAACCTCTCAAAGTTCACAATGCAACAAAAGGAAAATCGAAACCATATTCTCTCAGGTCAAGGCCGCAGCAGTGTCACTGCGTGTGACTACCACCTGCCCTCCAGCAAAGCCCTGGGATTTGTTTCAGTCGGCGTGCAAGAGCCTTCTCTTTCCACAAGATCTGCTATTGACCTATTGAGCAAATGGCACTAGGTTACCAGTTCAACGGCATCCTTTCCCTTTCTTCTCGTCTCAACTGTAACCTTAAGCCTAGCTCGATGCTTCATTATCAATACATGTTTTTGTGTCGTATTTAAGGTCGTGGCCCTTGCTGGGGAATGGAAAATAGACAGTCAAACTTCAAACAAGAAGGAAGAAAAAAACTTTACATGCAGATTGTTTTAATTTAAAAGTCAGTTGTGAAGTGTGTCCACCAGGTGGTGCTGTGTAGCAATGTTTGACCATCTTTAATTTCCTTTACGATACTTTAAGATTGTTTCCATAAATGTTATTTCTCATGTAAGAAAGAATTACTTCAGAATGAAGTAAAAAAGGCCCTGAAAACACATTTATTTCTTTAACCTTCTCCAACCTTAAGGACATCTCGTACTTATTTGTTTACTCTTTTGTTATGAGGTTAATACCTCGTATCCACTTACAATAAACTTCAGCTTTTGGTTACATCCTCTAGCTATTTCTATTCCCGATTTCCTCTTGCACTTTCTCAGCATTACCACACCATGTCTGTGAAGTCTCTCTGAGGACTGAGGTTATATTACTTACTGCTTTATCATGTAACACCCACCTTTAGACCAGCACCGAGCGTATGGGAAATAATTGTAAATGCAAATTAACTCTGTGTAGGATTGCTGTAGGCAACTGTGTGGGTGTGCAGGGGGGAGTGTGGTGGAATGTGTTTCAGTGCCTGCATGCAAGGGTCAGCGTGTGCACAATACTGCATGCATGTGCATATTAACTGTGTGCAAATGTGCTGCCAGTGCGTTGAGAGTTCATCGGCATTCATTAGAGAATATGATCTTTTTATTTAGCTCATAAAGTTGCAGTACCAATCCATACCTTTTATATTAAAGTCTTATTGGAGCTGAGGATAGGAGTCTGAGATTGAATGAGTTTCATCTCTGAGCCATCGCTGACTGAAGCTTTGTAAACCTCCTACACAACCAAACATCACCTCCTCCGGATGCTGTCTCGCAGACCCGTGCTAAATGGATTTGAACTCCTGCTGCAATAACACGGGATTTGGATAATTCATTATTGGAGGCTTATCATAGCTTGCATTCAAGATGTTTTCCTCATCAAAACTCTTTTATAAGGCTGAAAAACAGAGCATAAGTGGTTGATTTAAAGAAATATTTTTCACATTTATGGACAAAATATGAAAAGAAAAAAACTTTTCAAGTATTGAAAGTTCTTCAAGTTCATAAATTCTAAGCAGACTTCTATATTTGGGCACAATAACAAAATGAACAAAATATAGCAGAAGAGATATTTTGCAGGCTCTTATCTACATAATGTAAATTATGAAATCCTAATAGCCTTTGAGAGTTAACTCCTGCCTTCTCTGGGTCACAAGCTATCTTAGCAGCTTTACTCTTGCTAAATGAACCAAATAGCGGGCATAATCATCTGCTATCTTCTTTCTGTCCCCTTGCAATACAATATAATAAATGCTATTACTTTGAGTGTGATGCTTTAGTATGCAAACAACATACCCAACAGTACATCGCTTCGGTGGCAAAGGGGGAGTTGTGTTAGTCTGTGTTTTATCAGGCTTCTCACGGTTTGAGAGTAAATCTTCAATCAGATTTGCCTGTTTATTCACTGTAAATGAGACTGGGACAGGGAGTTGGACAGCAATTCTTCAGAGAGACTGATGAATATCATGTTTCATAATTCAAAATGCAGATTGCACGATCTGAAAGCCATCACACCGACGCTCAAGTCATGCATAAAGTTTATTTTGAATAACTTTATAAGTAATAGTGAATTGAAATACAGTTTTTGGTCCTCCTATGGCAGACTTTCTTTTCAAATTAAACTTCAGAAAGAAAAGCTGCATACTACTAGAAGAACTATAGTGCTGAGGAAGGGGTCCATCATGGTCATTTACCATTTTAAAAAAAAACAACATCATCTCAGGGATGACTCAGACACATGGTGCAGAGGCGAATGGATGAAGGGGCACGAAGAGGCCTAAGATGCTGCTGTGCCGATGTCTGCTACCGCAGTCCCTCTGAGGAGAGCTGTGGACGAGAATATGGCTCCTGTGGTGCGAGTATGAGTGTCTTGCAGAGGCTCTGCACCTGCTGTTATGTATACTTGCGTGCAAGCATTACACAGCCAGTGAGCCAAATGCTGTTTTGACAGAGAAATAGCTTATGAGAGTCTTCTGAGGTGGACAAACAGTTGCTGCATCTGCCTCGTGTTAGTGGTGCACAAAACATAATGAGACAGAGGACTGGGCAGAGAGATTGCTCAGCTGCTTCATTGTTCTGAGCCAGGGGAACAAAAATGGCCTTCTAGTTAACCTTCAACCTAGAAAAGTTGTTTGAGGTGTAAAAATGGAGCTTGGTTGTAAAGTGGCTGTGGTCCCACCGTGTCTTCACTAATTACAAGACAAGATAGTGGGGCTGATAACATGCATAGCACTGTTTAAGGTAAAGCTAAGAGCAACAGTGTGATGCGCAGCACCATCGATATATCACACTGTGATGCCAAAGACAGGTCTTAGTTGTGTGACTCCTTTCAAAAGGCAGTTAACAAAGGATGCACAAAAACTGAAATCTCTTTAAGCCTTCATGACAAGATAAGACAGCAGTAGCATACAAGGCAATCATAGCTGGAGCTAGCTCTTTTGGTACGAATGTTTGGAGGTCGGACAGCACTGGAGACAAATGGCGTGATATGGAGTCTGAGCCTCCCTACATGCACCAGTGCTGAAAATCAATACATTAACTTGGAGCACTTAACAGGCATAAACAGAAGTACTTCCCCTTGGGTAGCATTTTTAGGGTAGCCTAACATCTACAGACACTCCCACTGATTCGTGTGCCCTGTCTAGCTGTGTTAGCACGAACTGAGCAACCATGGTTTTTCTGTCAGCATATGTAATATGACTGGGAACAACCAGGGCGAGAGAAATCCACTCCTACTTTTGTGTGCTTTGAAAAAGGTTTTATTGGGAGAGAAGCTGTGCCAATCTGAATAAAACCTTGGGTAAGATGTCAACACCACTCTATGTGGTGCCTCTATGAATGGCCAGAGCTCTGTGCGGTCAAGCTACAGCGGGGAAGGGATGTCTGACCTGTGGCTCCTGATCATAAATGTCCCTGCCTAAGAGGCTGTGAGCAGGTGCCGAGTGCTCTGTCAGGACAGAAGTGTCTCTAAAATCTGCCAACTACTTAGTGATGGCCAAATGACTACAACATTGACAGAAAGAGCTGATCCAGCAGGGCTCACAGATGCAATGGGAACAGTGAAAGCAGCAAACAAGGGGCTCTCGATCGCTCATTATCAGACTTCAATGCTCCTAACTGGAAACAAAGCTAAGCCACTGGAATCTTGCCCATTGTCTTCTGGGATGTAGGGAACCCAAAAGTTAAAGTGGTCCAGCTCTGCTTGAAATATGGGACTACATAAGTTCATCTGGCCTTCCGCATTATTTGGGACACCGTGACAGCTCATCAGCACATCTCCACTTAAGCGAGAGACGACAGAAGTACCAAGCCAGACCTGCTAGCTGGGGTCAATGTATGATCGGAGGGATACAGTCAGTGTGGCAGCAAGGCACAGATGGACACCGCTAGACATTTTTATGTTATTCATATCACTTGTGGACTGCTTGACTGCAGATACAAAAAGCATGGTAGAGCACTAAAGCCACGTGATTGCTATATACTGCATATGCAGACTTGAAGGGGCTCTGTAGGGAGATCAAAGAAGATCTTCAGAAGTCCACATGCATGAGGTGAAAAACAACATCCACAGTTCTTAGCATAACCAATAACAACAACAATTAGTTGCAAAAATGAGTTGCAGTTGTATTTTTGGGTTTAATACTACTGGTTAAATATGCAATTTAAAGACATATTCAATTATGAGGAAATTATTCACACATCGCTGAAAAAAAAAGGATTCAGGTCAATCTCTCAGTACTATGGAGGTTATTCCCAGCCAGTCTTTTGCCAGTACGACAAACCTTTTAGTAAAAAAAAATGACTTTTGCAACTGAAAATCAAAGAACAAAAACTCATTTAACAAAAAAGAAGAAAAAAGAGTCCAGAAATGTAAGAGGAGGAAATGCCAGAGAAATAGCAAAGGAAGCAAAAGGATTCAAAGAGGCACATGGGAAAGCAGACAACACCTCTGTAAAGACATTAGTGATTCCCAGCTGCGTGTTGAGAGCCCTCTCCCCTTCTTGTCCTCCCTCTATCCCTCACTCTCACCGCTCCGTGTGAAGATTAAAGCAAGCGGCATAAAGGGGAGAGCAGTCCACCTCTAAGCTAGTGTGAAGGGGAAACTTCCCCCAGCACAAAAGTTCTGCTCTCCGCTCTTTGCTGAAGCGTGCCGCAGCTCAAATCGGCTTTGAGAAATTAATCCCTGCATTATGGAGGGAGTAAAGTAAACAAATGGAGGACAGAGCAGGGACCTGCGAGTGTGTGAGACGGGGGGAAAAGGAGAGAAGCTGTGAGGCGATGAGGCATTTGTTTGTAAAAGCTTGCGTTTCTCCAGAGAAAATCAGATGTGAAGGCTGTGTGCGCTTGTACATGTGTGAATGTGAGTACAGTGAGAAGGAAGAGGGAGCTCAAGAGGTGACGGGTGGGTGAATGAGAGAAATGAAGCAGCAAAAGCTTGTCCGGTCCTGAGGGACACTCCTGAGAGAAGAGCATCACAGCCTCTTTGCTGCGTGATCTTAAACCCCTCACTCAGTCTCTCATATGTCCAGCTTATTACTGCCTTTGTCTTTCCTAGCTACATTCATCCACTTTGCCCCTGTGGCAGAGTCATTGTCTGCAAATCCTTCTCCTGCTGCCTTCTCTGCTCCCCCTCTCCTTTTCCCACCGTATCTCTCCACCGAGAGGTACTTAGATAAGGCCCAGGGTTCAGTCTGACGAAATCAGAACTTCCCACTGAGCCGAGATTAAACTCTGAGTGACCGAACAGACAACTTCACTCACTCTCTGTGGTTAGCTGCCGGAGAGCTTCCACCTCTCTTTATGACAGTTTAAACACCCATATGTCTCACTACCCGCCGAGACTCGCATAAGTGCACTTTCAGTCAGTCTGCAGTTCTCTGTTGCCACTCACTGTCTCCGTCTATCATCGCTCTCCATCTCTCAACTTTTGTGCAAATACTTTAAAGGCTTCCACACATTTCTAGCACCTCCCTCTCCCCTTACAAGTTCATTACCATTTGTCCTCATGCTTGTGTATTGGTTTGTTTGTTTTTTTACTGTGTTTAGAGATCCATCATGCCCGTCTTTATTCACCAGCAATTTGATCCAATCTCCAGCCAGAGTAATCAACATAAAAATAAATAAATAAGTGATTTAGTGGATTTCATCTTGCTAGTTGTTTTTTTCAATTTTTAATTCTACAAATCCTATCAAAAAAGCTGCTTAATGCACTGATACCCGACTAGGTTTTGACCAAGAGGCGTTAGAAGGGGTTGAAGTGAGGTTTTGCAGTCCCATACTGCTACTTGGTGGTAGATGAAAGAACTGCACCATAAAGTAATAACTACTGAAAAGTGACAAAAAGCAACCCTTTAGATCAGGGGTGACTGAGAACAAAAGATGTGGGGCTTTTTAATTGTATTTTCTCAAGTTTTACAGCTTTTCCTACTGATGAAGACATTCCCACAGCTGTTCATATGCCACAGTGACACTTTTGCTATGATTTTGGTAACAGTACTTCTGTTGTTTTGGTAAAAAAAAATAAAAAAAATTCCAATAATTGTAAAACATTATTTTTACACTATTGCACTTTTATTATAAAGTTATAGACTTTTGAGCTGCTCTTTCATTATGACTTACATGTCATTTCTCATTAGGTCTATTGTAGAAGACAATAAGATTTGACAGACACCATGGATTATAATGCAGTAAAGGTTTTATTGAAAATGCTTCCATCCAATTCAAGTCATTCACAAAGTTACAGTGTATGTTTAAAAAAGTCTGTGGACTTAATTTCTAAAATTTATTTCTTACACTTCTCTAATTTATTGCTTTAGTTGTAGCAGGACTTTGTTTAAACAGATGTATTCTTATTTTTATTCGAGAGTATGCATACCAAAGTATAAAAGTAGAAATGATTCATCCCTAAGAAAAGCCTCGACTGCTGATTATATGTTTTACTTCCCTTTTACTGTCATGTTCTCATCATTCCCTCCATTTAAGGCCTAGTGTCTCGGCGATAAAGGACATGATGTGCGTGTCCTCCAAGATGGCCTTGGCAGTAGGTTTCCCTGCACCGTGCCCACTACGGGTGTCCACCCTGACCATCAGAGGCTGACGCTGCACAGAGCTGCTGCCAACCCCATACTGCAAGGTAGCACAGAACTTCAGTGTGTGCAAAGGCACCACACGGTCGTCATGATCTGCTGTCAGAAGCAGGACAGCAGGGTAAGGAGGGCCTGAGTAAGGTAGGTGCGGCAAATTATGGAGAGGAGAATACCTGGAGAGAGGATGACAAAGATCAAAAGGAAGGAAAACGTGAGGGGAGTCTCTTAACAGAGAGAACAAAGATCATAAGAGCCATTTGAAAACTTTCATTTGTTATTCAGTTGTTCGGCTGTGATCTTTCAGGTTATGCGGGCAAGTGCAGCACTGCGACTCGACTTTCAGATTACTGAAAACAAGACCTGACGTGAATTCACAACAACATGCAGAGATTCTTCAGTCGTGAGTCAGAATAAGGAACACACAAAAAGGGAGCTATCAGACGATCCATCTGTTGATTAACAAAAAACGTCAAAAGCTTCATCAAAACAAAAATCCATCATTAAAACAAAAGTCTCCCTTAAAAAGCTTTTTTGGTGATAGACAAGAGAAAAAAAAATCATGGAAAGCAAAAGTGCCATTTGGATGAGAACATGCAGTGAATCTCACTCAACCAACTTTACTGAAACCTGGTTCAAATTCAGACAACGCAGCTCGATGTTACCATTTACTGCCGTTTTCGCACTTATACTCATATTTGTAATTCTAAAAACATTTAAACTAATCAAAGGAACAGTAATGATCACAATTATAGAAAGTGATACTTTAAACTTTGGTACATTTTACTTGGTTAGGTTGAGAGTTATCTATATACTTATTTTAATCTGTGTACCTGACTTTTCTTACTCTAACCTGCTCTGTATTGTGATATACAGTTTATTTCTGTTAATTTAAGGCTTTGTTGTGGACATGTGCTGTGGTTCTCAAAGTCTGTGTGGTCAAGAACAGTGTTAAGGTTTATCAGGCAGTAGGTCACCAAGACTTTTAATGTCACGTTGCATTTAAAGACTTCAAAAGACATCAAAAGTCTTGCTGTAGCCATTTGAAGCATGAGAATGAAATAAAAACCATCATCGTCTCTGTATTCTGACATGAAATAATAATAATATGTACAAGTACACCTCACTTTCAGAAAAAAACTACTTTGGCACATTATATTAAGATGTCACTCAGCTTAAGTATTACATACTCAGAAGTAAGTTCTCCCAACCGACCGTAGATTTTATTTTTTTTGCTAGTTTTTAAATAATGCGATCAGTCATCGCAGTGGAGACATAAGTATGCGCGCGTACATACATATAAAACACCATCATGGATGTGTACTTTAGCTGTTTGTTCAGTGTGTGTTTTTCCATACTTGATGAGCCACTTGAACTGCTCCGGATCGTCAGAACAGCCGTAATCAGTTGTCCAAGCGTGGCCGATGGTGAATTTGTGGAATTTCAGCATATCCATAACGCCCACTTCAGCTACAACACAGCCAAACAGGTCTGGACGTTGAATCATGCATGCCGCTGTGTGTAGACTCAGAATTAGTACTGCACATTCTGTTTGCTTACAAACACACATGCATCTCAATTACTTCACACTGTAGGACACAGTCACTTCTAAATGGCTATTTACACACCAGGGAAGCAGGCATTAGTTGGGTTTGTGCGATGCCATATGGCAGCCAGCCTTTGGTAAATGATGTGACTAAGCACTGTCTAATGTGGTGTTTAATAGCGAAATTAATTGAAGCTAAGCAGCTAACTACTGTTAGATGAACTTGACATTAGCAATTATGACAAAGAAGTACTATAAAAGAACACGAAGCAATGATGTGGATGCAGCTGAGGCCAATATCATAGTGTTTTTGCCCCCCCCCCCTTTTTTTTGTGGCATTAGTAATAAATGTGAAAACATGAACCTGTACTGGACTGTTACGGGTCTCATGGGTTAAATCACAGAGAAGAGGGAGCTCATCTGGTAAATTGGGGAGGAAGTAGAGGTACAGTTCCATTGGCTAATTTCAGCTATAAAAATAACGAGCAAGGTTCACACAGCTTCCCAATCTGAACGTGCAGGCAGTGGACTGTTGCATAATGGTTTCCCAGGTATACTTTTAAAACTCCCTCTGGCCTTTTCAGCAGCTATCCCACTAAAAAACATAAAGCACAGACACACACAGTTGATCCTGTACTTACCCACTAGCAGCCCTCCATTAGAGGCTCCATTGATAGCAATGAGGCTTGCTTTAGTGTACTTCTCCTGGATCAGGTACTGTGCTGCACACTGGAAGTCATCAAAGCAGTTCTGCTTGTTCGCCAAACTGCCAGCTACAAACAATACACAGCAGAAGTGGTCGTGTCAATTCCCTAAAAAAACCCACACAATTACTTGCTTGCATACTACTTAGAAACTCCATGTCTTTTTGTACCTTTGTGCCAGGTGAGGCCATACTCGCCACCCCCTCTGATGTTAGCCACTGCTAGCACGCCGCCGAGGTGTTTCACAAACAGCAGAGAGGCAACACTGACCACATACAAGAGAGAATAAAGACAGAAATATTATAAGAGCACATTGTACTTAAAGAATACTGACTAGAAGTCTATAGGAAAAGCATTTAAAGAGAAAGGTAGCGTTGGTCCCATCCCTGCCCCTGAAGAGCCAATCAACCCTCGAACTAGAAAATAATAAATAGACTGTATTGTTGCACTGCTGAATACACAACAGTTTCAATTATATGATGAGAAACATATCTCCCTATCATAGTAAGTTTATTGTCCTTGCTAACTATATGCATAATATGCATTAGTTCACTGTTCTGGTGACACTGATCGTGTCAGCACTCCAGATTGACTCTTTCATGAAGTTGTAAAGGATTATACAAAGTTACATGACAAGGACAAGTTTTTTAAGCTTCTTTTTGGAGATTTTTGATTATTCCTATTATATTTAATTAGTCATGCTGTTTTTATATCACTGACATTCAAGTTAGCACCGTTTCCCCATTCATTTAGAAAGTGGTGTCAAAATACTGCTAAAAAAACCAACACTTTCTTCTCGAAAGGCCTTCACAAAATCACAAGCTTATGCCACGTAACAAGCATGGTATTTAGAAAACAAAATGCAGAAGTAGTGTTATTGGCAGTATGACACTTAAGTTCACAATGCGGTTTATTTAGATGTGACTGGCTTTACAACAGTACACATATCTAAGCAGTTTCTTTTTCATTAGCACTGAATACACAGAGCGTTTCTCAAGAAATACTAATGCATACATCCACACCCAGTCACTTACAGAGAATCCAACCTCATCAGTACTCTTTCCTCCAGAGATGAATCCAACCAGGTGTAATAAAAGCTCACTGATGGATGTAATATAGTCATAAAAATAAAAAATAAATACAACCTCTTCAAATTCTAAGGTTTTCCTTATCAGGACATAATAAAATCATCTGGCCCTTAGGTTATAAAATTAGGTAAATGAACAACAACAAATGATATTACACCCTGTCATTATTTATCTAACAAAAGGTAAGGCCAAAATGCACATACAAAGACTTTCAAAATCACCTTTGGATGACTGATCTGTGTCTTCTAAGCAATCTCTGCTTTTCCATTCTCTTTCTAATTGTAATATCATGAGCTTTAATATATAATTGGCTAACTGAGGCCTTGCCGGGTCTGAAATTTAACTATGGAATTTTTATTGCAATTTCTCTGAACAATGTATGGCACGACCCTTCTGACCTCAAGAGCACCAGCAAATCTACATGAAGAAACCTGACTGAAATGCTGTGCCTGTATAGCCTCATATGCTAGGACCTTTTCGGAGTTGTGCGTAAATGAAAGTCCTCAAACCTCAACGAACTGAAACAATGTTGTAAAGAAGAATGAGGCAAAATTCCTCCACAATGATGTGAGACACTGATAAACACTGATAAAGTCCTACAGAAAGGTTAGACTTCCAGTTGTTCCTGGTAAAAGTTGTTGTGCAAACTACTGAATCATAACGTTTTCCACATAAAATTTCTGTATTTTGGCTTAATTTTTGTTAAATAGCAAATGACGAGACAGAATAATAGAAATCATGTCCAGATGGGCAAAAACCTTGAACTGAGAGGGTGTCTTGTCTTCTTATTAATTTAAAATCTCCAGCTTACAAAAAAGTTGAATTTTCACTGTTAAATTATGAATGAATGAATCAGGGTTCATTCAGTTTAAGAGCACTGGAATTATTTAGCAGGACCATCATTATGGGTTATTGTATTTAACCTTGTTTTTCCACTATTATAGTACCTACCATCATTGATCACACTGTTCTGAAGTACTAGGAAAAGTACATTAAAAGAAGACAGCTTTGACAGCACAGTCGTACTTACTTAAAGTATGGTTGTATGGAGTTCTCAAAGCCTCCATATCCATAAAGTAAAACAGGATTACTCTCATCTTTCTGAATGGCCTTAGCATGTACTAAGAACATAGGGATCTTGGTTCCATCTTTACTTGGATAGAACACCTGGTACGTAGAGAAAAATGTATTATTTGATCTGACATGTGTCAACCAACGGCTTCTTTTCTTTTTGATATATTATTTGTGACTTCCTCAACCATGGTGAACAGAATTCTGCTAATTCTGCATCGTGTGTATTCAAACAGTAGATGTGACAATTCATAACAACTATGCCTCAAAATGACAAATGTTTAGAAGTAAAGTAAAGTAAAGTGTGTGTGTTAGTCCCCATAGGGAAATAGTTCCTCTGCATTTAACCCATTCACTCAGTGAAGCAGTGGGCAGCCGCCAGTGCAGCGCCCGGGGAGCAGTGTGTAGGGACGGTACCTTGCTCAGGGGTACCTCAGGGTAGCCGTTCAGTGGAGTCGAACCCCCGACCTTCCGATCATGGGGCCACCACTCTACCTACTGAGCTATCCCTGCCCCAGAAATCAATACAAATAAAGTAATGGGGACGTTTAGGCTTCAGAGACACTAAATATGCAGACACGCTTCTTTAATACAACACCAAAGAGTACATCCATGTACTGTCACATGTAAAATGAGTGTGATATATCTGCTTAGCTCTGAAATGCCTATACTGAGTCCATGATCCACTGACGTGTTGAAATGCTTTGTATTCCTGCTGTATATTAGTCAACATAGGTGACTTATAGTCAATAGAACAAGTCTTATAGTTCACTGTGACTATAAAACTTTGAGTAAGAAACTTAATTTTTCAAGGGTTTCTAGACTCCTGCTATGCTGGGATTCTTCTTCGCAGGCCTAAAGACTCTTTTTTTTTTTCTTTTTTTTTTAGCTGCAGTCATTTTCTGTAGTCATTCAGCCCCCGTCCTTATTTAGTCCATCAATGGTTTCTTTTTTTTTTTCTAAACTTTTCACACTCCTCTAAGTTGAATGTACATTTCCTGTGTGAAGTTTCCCATTTCTGCTTTTTTTGTTGTTGTCTCTTATTACATTTTACAGATAAGGTGCCAGAGTCAGTTCTTTGGTTCTTGTGTTGGCCATCTAGCACCGATTGCAAACTTAAAGGCTTTTATTTGTCTGGGCAATTCACAATTTACCACTGTCAGTAAGTCATTAACTTGTATTTGCATATCTCAAAAGAAGCATTAAAATAGCTCTTTGTATAAAATGATAAAGCGTGGGGTCATGTAAATAGCATGAAATAAAAGCTAGATCCCAAAGTCAAATTTCTAAAGCAGCAACATCATGACTCTGAATATTAAAAGTACTGTTAAAATACATAACATTACAGTATGTTCTACTGAAATTAAGCAGATGACCAGAAAGAGTGATATTACCTGTCTGGTCTCAATGTCTTCATTTTTGATACCCTTTACCTCCACCTCTCTGAAGACTTTGGGTTCTGGGTTTGGCTCACTCAGGTCACAGTGGTAAATGATACCTTGATATAGCAGAAATCAAAGTTAGACTTCCAGTGTGACTGGTTGCATTTAAATAGTTAAATATATGGTCATTTTATTAAGAAATTCTGATTATATCATGCAAATTAATCCCATTTCAAAAGACATGATCTGCAACTTTAGTAAAATAGGCTAATTATACGAGTATTTTATGTTGCAATTAATCCTCTGTTGTAATAACAATAGCAAACAGCTGCACACCAGAAAGCATTTAATCTGTTAAATACGTGCCTTGGTCACATACAGTTACTTTATTGAGTTTTTGGAGAAGTAATTGCAATAATATTTGTATATTCTTTTTTGCATGGGATAAGAAGTGTATTTTATTTAATTCATACTCATGGAAAAACTCAAGTATATAAAAACTGGAATTGCCTGGTGTAGTAAAGGAGGTAAACTTGTAGAAGAACTCAGAGTGTTTCTTCTTGCAGCTCACTCCGGCCACAGTGCCCACATCCAGTGGCAGGTCTCTGACAAGCCGGCCTGTAGACAACTCGTATACTTGCAGGATATCCTTCACATCATGGACATAGTTGACCAACAGGTGGTGCTGGTTCACACAAGACACAAAGCCTGCAGGAAAATAAAGGAGGAAGTAATGCAAAATGTCTTGGGGGGGGGTTGTCAAAAACAATGTATCCAAGCGCGGCACTGTATTTCTGTCTTTGTTTTCCTTTCTACATCACACTATTTATACTTCCTCCTCCTGTTGATTCCTGACAATGATCTCAGCATTAAGGAGTAATCCCATGATTACTCAAGTATAAGGCATAAATACTTTTCAACATGAATATATAAAATAGTTTTTCAGTTAAGTTTTGTAATTAATGCATAACTACATGTGCAAAGGGCAGAATAACTGCAGGAATAAACTATAAATCCATGTTCTGTCCCTAATAAAGTCCCAACAGCCTACAGATGTTAAGATAGCTGTGGTAGTATCTACGTACATTATATGCGATAACTACAGTTCCATGCACGGCATTTTGTCCTTTTCAAGACAAAATGTTAAATGTTGAAACGGTGACTTTATATTTAATCCTAGCGCTATTATATTATACAAAGTACAAGGATCACAATTAGGCTACATTTGGCAGTGTTTCCCAAATAACAAAACTGTGATGTTGGGCATGTAGTTAAACTGGAATGCTACAGAGACCACAACGATTTATCAGCTTAGAAAATTACAGAGGAGAGCAGTCAGTTTTGTCTTGAACAGGTTGGTGAACCTGAGTGACTAGATACTGTCAAATGAAAACATCAATCCTTTATGTGAATGGCATTTTTTCTATAACTGTTTGACACCATGGCAACAAGTGTGTGTTACTTTACCCAAGCAACACCAAGCAAAAAAAGCAATTTAAGAATATTTAAAGAAAAAAAAACAGAAACCAAGAAAAAAAAACCAATACCATTGCCAGTAATTACTTAGGAAATAACTTGCACTAGTAAAGAAAGTATTACTGGTTTCATTTAGTAACATTATTTAAAAAAAACCCTGAATAGTCAGTTTATGAAAATTTCATTGCTCTTAATAATACCTGAATTAGTTATAAAGTTTAACTCAATAGCTGCCAACAGTAACTGAAACATTATGTTGTGTAATACAACACTGTAAGCCCTTCATAAAATGTGATTTAAATTTCCTTTAACAATATAGAATTTACATTATTATTTTTATCAGTCCAGTATTGCTCAAGTTCAAATTTCAACTATGTTCCTCTTTTCTCTTTCTTTAACATGTGTAGTTTCCCAGTGTGCCAAGAGCTATACAGCTGTTTTTACCACAAGTAAAATGTTGTGACGTGTTGTTCGCACTTCTCAAAGGTAACATGGACATTTGTGTATGTTTCATTCATCTCCAAGTACAATTACGGTCATTCAAGTGACACGAACAAAGAAAAAAAATTACAACACAAAGTGCTTATGGACCAAGTTTCACTTTTTGAGCAGAGTTCCCTCTGACGAAGGTTTTGAACCACAGACAGACATGCAAGTTCCCGATTGTTGTGGCTGGACCGTCATCGAAACATCAGGACAGAAATTCGGCTTAAAACTATTTTGCAAGAGGTGAATTGTGGAAGTACAGTTCTATGAATAAACCCTTCACACATTTCTAAGGACTGTTTCAGATGCTGTCATGCGTTTAGCAGCAAGTTTGCTTTTATTAACTCTCAGACACTGCATTTCAGATAGTTCTCCACAAAAGGAATGTACTAAGACTACATGCCACTACATGATTCACTCTCTATTACAGTATGTTTTAATGACATTTCCATTTTATCTCACCCAGGACATCTTTATCATGCTGTGGTATGAGGGTAGTCCAGTGCTGTCTGTCTGGTTTCTCGATGTCTATGTTGATGAGACAGTATCGAGGCGCATCCAAGTTGGAGCGGAAAGTAAACACAGTTCCCTCATTGGTAACATAAGAGTACTGAGCCTGAAAGTTGTCCACAAGTTTGACCCACGGCAGCAGACCTGCAGAAGTACATAAATAAAATGACAAAACCCCCAAAACTGATATTTATCACTAGCAGTGAGTATTAGGAACTAGTATTCAATTCAATTCAATTCAATTTTATTTATATAGCGCCAAATCACAACATAAGTCGCCTCAAGGCGCTTCATAGTATTAGCTTATAAACCCTCATTTGCAGTAGGTTGTAAAAAACAATAACAAGTTTTCATAGCAGGCTTGCAGTAAAAGGTTTCACAACTTCTGTGTGGGAGGATTTCTTTTCCTCAACTAAAAACAGGCCACATTTTTTATTTTGAAATCTCAACATTTACTTCACTAATGGTTGAGTCACAGGCATCAGTTCGTGTCTACGTTGACACGTCTTAATGACAAAGCTGGCGTATTTTTCACAAAACTGCCCGGGCTACTTAGAAGCTATATATGTTGACACTGAGTCATGCTGCAGTCCATACTGCTTCATAAATACTTCTCATGAAAGATGATTTGTTCATTTGGGGTGAATTGTAAAGAACTGACAGTTCTTTACAATTCAAATCATTTTTAATGTTCTTTGCATGCTACATACAAGTCTGAAACTTTTCACAAACTTTTTCATGCCACTTAAGACACTATCCTCCAACAAAATAACTCCCAATTTGTGGCAATTCACAAATTAATACAGGCTAATGAGGTAAAGCTGGGAGGAAACTAACTACCATGAACCTGAATTTACCTGTCATGGCCAGATCAGCATTTTGCACTGTGATGCAATAAGAATACCAAATATATACCTGTGATCTTACATCTCCATAAGACACATGAGTTATTGCGTTTATGAGTATTTAACACAGACCTTTTATGCCATCGGGGAGCTGCTTTAGGTCGCAGTACCACAGCTGGTTGACAGGCTCACAGCCTTCAGTGATCGACAAAACAGCATATCTGCCGTCATCTGATATCTGGGAAGAGGATTTTTTTTTAAAGTCAACACAGGGAGGGGAAAGAGAATTTGAGAAGCAGCTGACGTGAAAATGCCAATGTAGGCTTTGCCATAAAAGTATAATCTTTGCTCTTAGAATCCCCTAAAAAGACGCACTCATATAAAACAGAGATAGCTGGGTCTTTAATCATTTTAAAATACCAAAATGGACAAAAGATGCTATAATCCAATGCAATTTGCAATATTAGGTTCATGTAGTTTGCAGAAAACTAATTTAATTTTGGTAGCAATCAAATTGTTCTCTTTTCTGACAAGAGTGTCAACTCCTTAGAGTAAGCACTGCAATGGTCTAATGGGTTTCTTCCTTTTAAAACAGGAACGAACCATTAGCAGACCCCAACTCAATAAGGGTAACACATCTGCTCGAGCATGCCCGGGTAGGGCACTAATGATTCAAGAAAGCTATAGACTTACGGTCACTGCACTGTGCCACTTGGGATGGTCAGGGAACTCTGCTACCAGAATGTCTTCTGACTGGTTGGTGCCAATAACATGGTAGTAGAGCTTCTGATTCATGTTGCTGGTGGTCTCAGTGCCTTCAGCGAAATACAAAGTAGTTAAATACTAAATACGTTTCAAACTAGATTAGTTAAATGTGTTGTTTCTGTTTATTTGCACAATAACTCCTCCTAACCATCAGTTTTTCCTTCCTGGCGTGGGTAACAGTTATAAAAGATTCCCTTTGCATCATGAGTCCAGGCCAAGCAGCTGAATTTAACCCTTTCCAGAACGTCAGGCAGTGGGCTGAGGTCATCGGCCTTCATGAAATGCACCGTTACCCAGTCTGAGCCACTGCTACTCAAACCATAAGCAAAAAATTCACACTCTTCTGACAGTCGCCCCACTAAATGGAGAAGGAGATGAAAGAGATTAGAAGTTAGCAGTGCAAATTTAGTATCATTCCATCTCTGTTGCCTGTATGTCTGTGATCGATAACAAGTTCTGCAATTTGACTAACTTTTCAGTGCCACAGTTCCATCTTCAGAAAGCTTATTAGGATCAAAGAATACAGTTGCAGGTGCATCGAGAGAGTCCTGCATATACAGCACATCCTGGTTCTGAAGCCCTTTGTTGTGAAAGTAGAAATATCTGAAAAGAGACAAGAAACTACAGTGAGGGAAAGCATTGTTGTGACTTAAGTCCTGCAATTCAAGCTTGTTGCTTTAAGTATAAATGCTGATAACCATTAATTAAAATTCAGCTATTACCTCTTCCCCCTTTTGTAAGGGCAACTGTACTTGGGATAATTATAGACCTCAGTCAGCCGCTGATGGAACTGTGCCCGGATGGCGCACTGCTCCAGGTACGGCATAGTGAGTTTATTCTGCTCTTCAACAAAGGCCTGCGTAACAAAAACGACATGACAAGGGATGAAATGCAGATGGTTTTTTTGGGTGAAGAACCAACAGTAGCATTCTTCAAAAATAAATAAATAAAAATCATCATGTACCATTGTTTCTGCACCATCAGGGTCTTCCAGCCATGCATAGGGATCACTGATTTTAGTTCCATGGTAATCATCCACCTGTTGCAAGGATGCACAGAGAAACTAAACATGAACAACCAGGAATGAGCCAGAACAAACATACAAACACATAAACAAAGAGCGCGTCTCATCTTTGGCATTCAAACCTGATTTTCTTGACAGAAAGGATTGTCGCATTTATACTTCCTTTGAAAAGCATTTTTCTCTGGAACTGCAGAGCATCATACTTCATAACTGTCAACTGTATCAGAAATTTTTGGCTCATCAACTTGATGCTTATCAGCACTGGAATTTGGATTACTACTCCAAGCACTTTTGATAGGCCGACCTTAATGCACCAGTGAGCAGACTGGAGTTACTGCAAGTTCTCTTAAACCACAAACACCCACACATACGCATTTCCATAATGTGCCCATTTCCACTAATCCAAATAAAAATTAATGTTCCAGTAGTTTTCTGTCAATGAAAAACAACTATTAACGCTTCAAAGAAATAAGGCCCGTCACATTTTCCACTTCGACCTGAAAGCACAGCCCGTTGTCCACATCACCTTTGACTTGTGGTGAAAAACTCATTTCAGTACCAGTTTATGGCACACATCAAGGACATTAGGTGGGGGGGGGGGACCATTTCACCGTAGATTGGAATCATTTTATACAAATTTTCTATACAAATGTATATACTGAAATGCATTGTTAGTTATTTTTAGGCAGTTTTAATTTAACGTTACACAAGATACATGTGGCACACCAAGCTTTTAAAATAGTTTAGAGTATCATTGTGGTGGTATTATATATATTTCTTAACATCTACAGCAAACCCCTGGTCCAAATCTATGACAGGACATCGATACCAGGATGCAAAACCACATTTTTCACTTCAGTCACAAGCCATCTCTTTTCTTGGCATCTCCCATTACACAACAGAGACATGTGGCATCAGATTGTTACATGGACTCTGTATGTGGGAAGTACTCCCACTGACTGGCTCCTAAGAATTAAGAGGGAAATATGACCAAACTCTAAATGTGACATTGCAAAACAGCTCTTGTCCACAACCTGCTCATATTTTATTTTAACAATACGAATTCACCACCAGTAGCCTGAGATCAACCAGTGTGAAATGTTTTACTTAGGATGGATGTTTCAAGTACAGCCATTTTTCACGTTCTCGAATGTCGTACTGTTAGTGCGAGACTCAAGTCTGGGAAAAATTAGCGTACAACAAAGAACTGGTTAATCCTCACCACATTAACATTTAGGCACCTTAGGCCCACTCTGCCCGTTTTTCTGTCTCTCCTTCTTTCAGCATGCCTTTCTTTCTATCTCTCTTTACTGAGTGTTGACTGAATGCAACCAAGCTAATGTCCTCCTGGAAAGACAGTCTGACTGGCTTTTTCACTACCTGCCTTCGTGCCTTCATGCCAGTTCAGATCGGGTGAAACACAGTAGTAAACCTACATCTCATAAACCTTAGAATGATCCCTGAGGCAGTGCGAGACATCCTAAGATTAGAGACAACCTTTACGTCGGCACAGGTATGGATCGGCTGGTCATTTTAAACATTTGTGGCTTGTAGAATGGTAAATTTTCAAATAGTAGAGGGACCCGTCAGTTTTTATTTATACTCAAAAACCCACACGAAACAAATTTGCATCACATTCAGTTTAGCTTTGAACCATCAACGCATGCATGCATACATGTCTAGTCATGTATGCATGCATGCATGCATGCATGACTAGACATAGATGTCATACCTCAGAATTCTAAAGAATAAACCTGAAACTTTTATAGCTGCAGTATTTTATTTATTTAGTCACAAGTAACTAAGCAATTTCCAAACATATTCAGCCACAGCGCTTCATCTAATTTTACTTGAGGCTGTCCGTTTTTGGCTACTGTCACCTCTGTTCATCTTTGCTAGTGCACCGTTCATCTGATAGATGTTATTTCATTTCGGACGTTTTCTTGCAACTGTACCAGGCCATGCGTATCTCTTGGTGTTCTACCCCTGTACATACAGCCTATGTTCACTTGAGTTTAATGATTGAATGCCACTGCAAGTCAGCTGCATGCTCTGCAGGACGTACTTTGGCTTCACTTTTACTTTTAAGCACGATGAAGACATACTTCGGGCTGTAAATGCAGCTAGGGAAGCTGGGGACGTTTTGTGTGTCAAGAGAAGTAAACATTTGGTAGCGTTTGGCACGACCTTTCTTGTATTAAAGTATCATTAACTTAAATCGATATGGAATTATAATTGAGTGCAATGTGGCTTTAAAAGCAACGTTTGCATGATTCACTAAACATGCAACGCCACTTTGGTACTTGGAGCTAATATAATGGCCATCATGAACAAGAACTAGTTTGTATTTGCCTTTATTTATTTGGCAGGGAGCGTGTACAAAAAAAAAATAATTCTCCTAAGAGATGTGCAGATTTAGCCGATAGCTAATTTCCACCCACGGCCCCAGGCACGTTTTTTTTTTCCAATCACGTGGGCGTTACTTTACCTCCAATGCACCGGCTAATACGAGAAGTGACAAAATAAAGCCACAGAATATTTCACTTTTCGGACTTTACACACAGTAAAGTTTTGTTTTTGCTTCCTCGAACATTCGCCATTTGCCTTTCTGTCCCTCCGCGCATACGTGCATTTTCTCTTCCTGGTATCGCTTTTCCTGCTCGTGGGCTTACACCACAGCATTTCGTCGAATGAAAAACAGACCAAGAGGAAAAAAGGAGAAAAAAAAAGCACGCCGCAGAACTTTGACACTGACCTTACTGTCGTCTCTTCGGGCTACCGGGTACTTAAACGCCATGGCGACGAGCTCGAGGGTGTCTGTCGTCTTTCTTCTGCGATGTTACTTGGGGCGCCTTTCTCTTCCTTTCTTTCTTTTTTAATCGTTTAACCGAATGCAGCCTCTCGAGTTAATCAATGGAGTTTGAAAGTGAAAGTGAAAGCATGACCCCCCTTCACCTATACCCTACTCTGGTTTGCGCAAAGGGCCTGATCTGCTTTTTGACGCAGGAAATGATGTGTCACACGGCATGTGGCAACACATGCACAGCTGTAGGCTACCGACGATCGCTGGCAAGTTGTACCAAACGTATATGACTTGTTGCACGTCAACATGCGCAAAGGTATCCTAAGCAGAGAAAGGAACCTTTTCACAGAAATCTAGGGAAGACACGAATACAAATACAAATGAATAACTGTGATAAAAGCAGTGCTTCCTGCTATTTAGGATTCAAAAGTAATAATCACTCAAAGCTCTATAGCTGCATTTAATACAGTTGGGCTACTCTAATCATCTTCAATTTTTTTATATAATTAATTAATTAATATTTAGTTTAAATGTAGTTTAATTTAACAAAAAGCAGTAGAAATGTTGCCTACATGACCAAGTACCTAGATGGCGTGTCCAGATTTGGGGTTTGTGTGCTTGTTGTTTTATTTTTTTTGCAATCAGCAGCAAGTCAACAGATTTGACATTTGACAAGATCAAGCCTGTTGTTGACATGTGACTCATATCAGTCATTGATGACTCCTCATTTACTGATTGACCAATTTAATTGTTTCTTTGCAAACAGGCGTGGCATTTTTTCCCTTTAAATTTATGTAAATCAATTAAAAAGCAGGCCTTGTTTAATTTCATTTTCCGTTTTCCCATTAGTAACAATGCAGTCATAAGACGACTGTTGTCCCGTGAGAATCACAAGGTTGACTCTGCTTGTTGTGTTATACACTAATGTGCATTCTGGATGAACATCGGGAAAGATAGAAGGACTGGAACAGAGACAGAGGGAGAAAGAGAAAAAAAAGAAACAAAAACAGAGTTTCAGACGGGTAATCTGTCTAATCCACAAAGCTGTGAAAACGACTGGGGAGGAAAGGAGGGGAAAGATGGAGAACGGGGAGTCAGAAAGAAGGCTAATTTCAAACTAATTTAGCTAAGGTGATTAAGTGAGACCGGCTTGATGAGAAACCAAGCTGTTAGAAGGCTTGTTACGTTTTATTTACCACTCTGCAAGTCGTTAAACATTTATGTATAATTAACATTTTCATTAAAAATAATTTCCATTACAAATAATAATAATAAAACCAAGTTTAGGAAACAATAAGATGATATATCATACTATACATGGATAAGTCAGTGACTGAGAGTGGGCTAATCCTCTAATAGTTTGTATCATTTGTTTAAATATTTATACTAATTAATAACCTTTTTCTGTGCCAATGCTGTTCAATAGGTATAATGAAAAAGAACAAAGTTTGGCATAACAGTAGGCCACTTAGCCTAAATCCCTGCTTTGGCAACTGCCTAACAACTGTATGGCAATAAGTGCTTTAACTGGCAGCAGGCCTGGAGAGTATCACAAATTTTGGGGGCGGCAGGGGATGAAAGTGTACCAGGCCAAGCCACAGGCAGATGGGCGGTTATGGAAGCAGATATTTTGGGCCCAGACCAGACAGCCTTAGCCACCACTGAGCCCTTCAGCAGCCTGACTAGACTGGCTGGTCCCCTACAGAGGCTGGCTTCAGCCTGGCCTGCATGGTGTGTGCTGTGCAGATGGGCTCTAATTGGCTGGAGAGACCCAGGTAGTTTGCCAGTCCTGAAGACAGAGAGATGAGATTAGCCATGTCAGATTACAGCAGAGTCGGACAGTGTCGTCTGACTGCAACAGAGGCCCAGACTCACCCACTGAGACAGAGGAAAGGAGAGGAGGAGGGAAGCGCTGACCTGTTGTTGTTTGAAGGGAAAAATAGAATGGCGATAAATAGGCATGTGCAAATATCACACACACACACATATACATATATATACATA
>NW_005188031.1:111647-115228 GCF_000239375.1 Pundamilia nyererei | reverse complement strand
TAGTCACATGATAAAACTGACTTTTCTTTTTTCTTTTTTTAATTTTACTGGGTGTGCATCTTGTTCAAATGTCTTTTTCAGCATTTGTACATAAATATTCTGTATATAAATATTTGATTTTCATTTAAAAAAAAAAAAAAAAAAAGGATATTTAAAAGTAGTATGGGAGGCAGAGCCTTTAGCTTTCAGGCCTCTCTTCTATGGAACCAGCTCTTAGATCGGATTCGGGAGATAGACACTAATTTTAAGATTAGGTTTAAAACTTTCCTTTTTGACAAAGCACTTCCACACTATGTCTTTGTTTTCGCTCGCCCCCCTCACCTCAAACCAGTCACAGTAGATAGCTGTGTTTTTCCTTCTCATTGTCACCAAAGTGCTTGCTCACAGGTGGTCGTCTGAATCTTGGGGTTTCTCTTATAATTGTAGGGTCTTTAACTTACAGTGTTAAGTACCTTAAGGCGACTGTTGTTGTGATTTGGTACTACATAAATAAAACTGAATTGAATAAATGTGGTCTTAAAACCAATCAAAATATTAACAAAGCCCATTCAGATTCCTCTGTAATTTGAATATGTAAACCATTTGTCTTTGTAAATCATTTCATACTTTTTTTGTCTAATGTCAGCTACTTATAATAAAATACTATGCAAAAGCGCTGGCTATAGCTTGTTTTGAAAAACTATACCATTTAGTATTAAAACTATAAAGTGAGCATATTAGTAAGCAACGTAGTGGCTAAAAGTCTGTCATGATAATTTTTGCTGACGTGTTTACTGTAATCAGATATTTGTATATGTAATTTATCACAACATCAAAAAAACATTTAACTCTTTTTTTAAACTTTATTATTTCTTTTTCAGATCAAAATACATTTTACTCTGGTTTTAGCTCTTCGTTTAATTGTTATGAATGACTACTGCCCCCGTGTGTTTAGAGCTCCTGCTCTTGTTTCTGCTTAAAGTTTTTTTTTTATTTATTGACGATCTAAAAACAATCGAAAAGTCACGTGTGCCTTTCCAGCAACATTTTTTGCGGCATTTTGTCTTTAAATGACAAAAACGATGTTTGACAATTAATTTAAAGGTCAGGGGTACGTCTACTACGCATGCGCGTGTTCAGATCTTGGTGTTTTAGTGTGAGCTAGAGAAGTGATAAAGTTTGAATGGCAGGAATGGGCTTTTAGGAGTGTGCCGTGTCCACGTCTGAAGCTCAGTACAGAGTGTGCAGTGCAGGAAAAGAAAAGTATGACAGCCAACGAGGATCAAGAGGTATGAAAGAACGCAAGAATGCTGTTAGCGTCTAACTGCTAGCTAGTTGACGGTAGCGTGACTGTTAGCATTGATCGGGGTGGTCCTCGGTTCCAGACAGCAGCCAAGTTAACAGACTGTTATTATTTCGGGTACAAAAGCTCAGCGACACTTTCCCAGCTCATCCCGGTTCAGATGTCGCTCACGACACCTTCCATTCAGAAGTCTACAAGGTTAATCTTGTACCTGCAGTGACAAACAGGGATTCAGCCCGTGTGTTAGCCGGCACACAGCAGTTTTCCACCGCTACTGTGTTGTTGCTTCTCCGGCTCCTTATGATGGTGACTTGTTTCGGCTTGGATACAAAGATCGTAAAAGCAATGAATTTAGCACATACGAGTGTATAAGGCCTTGTGACAGACCTCTGTCCTGCAAACCTTTGCTAAGCTAATGACTGTATTTCTCAGGGTTGTCTGGTAGCGTGCTGTCTGATGTGTTCTTGATGTACTTCAGTCCTGATGATATTCCTGTTACTTCACTTGTTTATGTGATCCCAGATGGAGCTCGAAGCTCTTCGCTCCATCTATGAGGGGGATGAATGTTTCAAGGAAATCAGTCCAGTTTCTTTCCAATTTAGGGTGAGTATGTCCACCGTACTGTCCAAGGCTGTGCAAAAAAGATTGTCTTCTGCAGTCCTCTAACATCCAGTTTCAGAACTATGGTCATAGAATTAAAACAAGAAATTTGAGCCATCATGCTCGTAGCTACTTTAAAACGTTAACAAACTTAAAGGCTGAATTCAGTGTCAGTAACCTTCTCGTCTTTTTGAATATTACACAAAAGGTAGGAGAACTCGAGGACAGCAAAGCATTCATTCTGGACATCACATGGCCTGAGACGTACCCTGAAACTGCTCCACAGATCTCACTTGAAGCTTTTTTCAACAACAGGATGTAAGTTCCAAGTATACTGATCCCTTGGTTTGTGTTAAATTCAAGTCTTTGAAGAAATGGTAAATGTTTCTTATGTAGAACCTATAGTCCTCATTCATGCACTTTTTTTTCTATGGTTAAGTGCTTTCTAATATTTACACACACACTCATCTAACTTGGAGTTAGTATCTTGACCAAGGATATTTGATTGAAATGATTCACTCCTCCATCAAGCCTCCAAAATTGGCCTTTTTCACTCTTTTGAAAGAGAAAACTATTTTCATGTAGTTCTTTCTAACCAGCTTGGTGTGAGCACTTTGTTCTTCAACGCACCCTGAATTCTGAGGAGGATTTTTGTCATTTCTCTGTGTTTTCAGTTTTATTTTTTTGTCCTGAATTTGTATTCGTTAAACCAAGATTTTGGACTAACAGCTCTTTTAGAATTAGCTGTTGATGGAAAAACTACTTTTGTTTGCTGTCAAACTGCTATCTTTGGCATTTTTCAGAGATTGGGCTAAAGAAATTAGCTGAATCTCTGAAACTATTTACAATAATGATATGTCATTTGAAACTGAACATACAGATCTAATGTTTTTTGCAACAGGCTGCTGGTAACAACGTGTTTGAAGATACAATTTAAAGTTGGTTTCTTTGCTATTTGTCATGTGTGGTCACAACACTAGTTTCATTGCTTGACTTTAACTGCTTGAATGGTTCATAGGTCAGGGTTAAAAGGCTTAAAAAAGCCCTTTCCTCTGGAAAAAGGTCTGAGGACCTGACCTGAAAGTAATTTAAAAAGAAGCCGATGGCCAAAGAGAAACTTTGAAAGACTCACAAAACACAGAACTTTTGCTTAAAAGAATATCGAAAATGGCTGTTTATAACAACAAACAAAGACTTTTGCACAGTACTGTATTTACAGTATTGGAGAGTGCAGGGTGAGACTGTGGCTGATGGATAGTACTTGAGGATTTTCTTTTCTTTCCATCATCTTGCTTTGAAAACAGCTCAGCAGAGACGAAGCAGCTGATCCTGGCAAAGTTGGAGGAGCAGGTGGAGGCTAACCTGGGTGCTGCAATGATGTACACTCTGTTTGAATGGGCAAAGGAGAACCAGGAGACGCTCATGGAGAACCACAAGTCTATAGTAACGGCTGTGGTCAGTACATTATTATTTTCCAATATTACCATAATAAAGAACAGCGTTTCTTCCTCTGTGAAAAGTTTTGGTGTCATCCTCGACAGTACTCTTTCAATTCACACATTAATAATGTCTCTCTGATCTGGTTAAGATCACCGCCCCATCTCGTTGTCTCAGATCTACTTCTTCCCTTTCACTCTCCGTCCCCTCCCCCCGTCTTGCCACCATGGGGAGCAGGGCTTTCAGCTGCTCTGCTCCACGA
>NW_005188031.1:109126-110800 GCF_000239375.1 Pundamilia nyererei | reverse complement strand
CAGCTACACTATGTTACTCTGTTTGTGTCGGGGGACCCGATCCTTGGGGTGGACCAGTTTTTGGCGCAGCGTGTTTTGGGGTTTAAAAGCCACAGAGACCCGGTGTTTAGAAAAAATGCATCTCAACTGCTCCGATACTCCTGACACGTACGAATCACTACAGGTCACTTAGTCGGCGGTTGTCCTTCTCTCCTGGATCAGCTGGAGCTTTCTTTAGGTGCCTTTCCAGCTTTGACAAAAGTCCAGCTGGGATAACCACATTTACTCAGGGCCTTCTTGCTGTTCTTCTGCCTCCCTGGCCGCTGTTTCAGTGGGGATGGTGTTCGCTCTGTGTTGTAGCGTCCTGACGACACCCAGTTTATGCTTCAGTGGATGATGAGAGTCAAACCTTAGATACTGATCCGTATATGTAGGTTTATGGTACACATCAGCTTTTAGATGTCCCCCCTTACTGATGGAAATCTCACAGTCTAAGAAGGCTAACCTGCCACTTTTCATATCCTCCCTGCTGAATTTGATGTGTCGGTCCACTGAGTTAATGTGATATGTGAATTGTGGTACATCCTGAGATTTGATTTTCATCCAGGTGTCATCCACATATCTGAACCAATGGCTTGGTGGTGTTCCAGGGTAGGATGGCAAAGCCCTCTTTTCCACTTCTTCCATGTACAAATTGGCCACGATGGGTGAAACTGGGGAGCCCATGTTTCTGCCTGTAGTACTGACCCTTGTATGTGAAATGGAATGAAGACACAGTTCAAACACACTTGGTCGATGCTGCTCTCGATGCTGGTCCTGTTGCTGAGGTTGGGGTCATCCTGTAATCTCTTACGGACTACCTCCAACACTTCCATGACTGGGATGCAAGTGAACAGAGATGTAACATCGTACGAGACCATGGTTTCATTTGCCTCCATAATGACATCTCTCACCTTCTCAACAAAATGCAGGGTGTTCTGGATGTGGTGTTCAGAGCTGCCCACCAGCGGGTTGAAGATCGAAGCCAGAAACTTGGAGATGTTATAGGTAACAGTTGATCATGCAGACAATCGGTCTTAAAGGTGCATCCTGTTTATGTATCTTTGGTAAACCATACAGACTTTGTGTAGACTCCCCTGGGTACAGCCTGTGGTATGAGGTCCACTCAATAGCCATCTCTTCTTCTAACTGCTTCAGACAGTCTATCACAGTCTATAAGGGGGCCTAAGGGTACATCTGTCACCATCTTACAATGCTGTGATTGCAGCCATTCCCCAACTCTCTGTGAATGGTACTCATGGCCATTGATCAGTGGGTTTTCGTCAGTGGTTGTTGATCAGTGGTCATGAGTATTTGCATAATCAGGATTAAGGAACTGACCTCCCAGCCCATTGTTCCTTCAGTGGGCTGGTTTCAGTCATTATGCAAATGTACTGTTTATAAGATCGAAAGCTGCAGTCAGCTGAGACTGAAGAAGTCACTTGGATGAGTGATGAAACGTTTCTCCCACAAAACGCTACGAACAGATGAACAGAATCAACTTTTGGAGATTTACTTACCTGGATGATTGCGCGTGCATCAGGAAGATGCACGCTTTTGCTCAGAATTTAGTGTTTGACTGATTGGCTTGAGTCATCAAAGTTTGAGGGGAATAAACCCAAAATGATGATGATGATGTTGTTGTTGTGCAGACGC
>NW_005188031.1:105883-109106 GCF_000239375.1 Pundamilia nyererei | reverse complement strand
TTTTTTATTTATTGACGATCTAAAAACAATCGAAAAGTCACGTGTGCCTTTCCAGCAACATTTTTTGCGGCATTTTGTCTTTAAATGACAAAAACGATGTTTGACAATTAATTTAAAGGTCAGGGGTACGTCTACTACGCATGCGCGTGTTCAGATCTTGGTGTTTTAGTGTGAGCTAGAGAAGTGATAAAGTTTGAATGGCAGGAATGGGCTTTTAGGAGTGTGCCGTGTCCACGTCTGAAGCTCAGTACAGAGTGTGCAGTGCAGGAAAAGAAAAGTATGACAGCCAACGAGGATCAAGAGGTATGAAAGAACGCAAGAATGCTGTTAGCGTCTAACTGCTAGCTAGTTGACGGTAGCGTGACTGTTAGCATTGATCGGGGTGGTCCTCGGTTCCAGACAGCAGCCAAGTTAACAGACTGTTATTATTTCGGGTACAAAAGCTCAGCGACACTTTCCCAGCTCATCCCGGTTCAGATGTCGCTCACGACACCTTCCATTCAGAAGTCTACAAGGTTAATCTTGTACCTGCAGTGACAAACAGGGATTCAGCCCGTGTGTTAGCCGGCACACAGCAGTTTTCCACCGCTACTGTGTTGTTGCTTCTCCGGCTCCTTATGATGGTGACTTGTTTCGGCTTGGATACAAAGATCGTAAAAGCAATGAATTTAGCACATACGAGTGTATAAGGCCTTGTGACAGACCTCTGTCCTGCAAACCTTTGCTAAGCTAATGACTGTATTTCTCAGGGTTGTCTGGTAGCGTGCTGTCTGATGTGTTCTTGATGTACTTCAGTCCTGATGATATTCCTGTTACTTCACTTGTTTATGTGATCCCAGATGGAGCTCGAAGCTCTTCGCTCCATCTATGAGGGGGATGAATGTTTCAAGGAAATCAGTCCAGTTTCTTTCCAATTTAGGGTGAGTATGTCCACCGTACTGTCCAAGGCTGTGCAAAAAAGATTGTCTTCTGCAGTCCTCTAACATCCAGTTTCAGAACTATGGTCATAGAATTAAAACAAGAAATTTGAGCCATCATGCTCGTAGCTACTTTAAAACGTTAACAAACTTAAAGGCTGAATTCAGTGTCAGTAACCTTCTCGTCTTTTTGAATATTACACAAAAGGTAGGAGAACTCGAGGACAGCAAAGCATTCATTCTGGACATCACATGGCCTGAGACGTACCCTGAAACTGCTCCACAGATCTCACTTGAAGCTTTTTTCAACAACAGGATGTAAGTTCCAAGTATACTGATCCCTTGGTTTGTGTTAAATTCAAGTCTTTGAAGAAATGGTAAATGTTTCTTATGTAGAACCTATAGTCCTCATTCATGCACTTTTTTTTCTATGGTTAAGTGCTTTCTAATATTTACACACACACTCATCTAACTTGGAGTTAGTATCTTGACCAAGGATATTTGATTGAAATGATTCACTCCTCCATCAAGCCTCCAAAATTGGCCTTTTTCACTCTTTTGAAAGAGAAAACTATTTTCATGTAGTTCTTTCTAATCAGAATTTAGTGTTTGACTGATTGGCTTGAGTCATCAAAGTTTGAGGGGAATAAACCCAAAATGATGATGATGATGTTGTTGTTGTGCAGACGCTGACATCAAACAGTGAGGTGAGTGAACCTGCCACAGCAGCAAAGAAGAAGGAAAAGAAAGAGCAGCTGACTAAAGCCCAGAAAAGAAGGATGATAAACAAAACAGGTACATGAAACTGTGTCCAGTAGCTCGTATTGTTGGATACGTTATAAAAATTCTGCCATATTCTTCTAAAAGCTCTTTAAAATAGAGCTGGTTTTAATTTGGGGATAATGGTAAACTTTTGTGCTCTGACTCTGAATTGGTCAGAGTTGGTCCTAGCACAGACGCCTGTGGAACTCCGTAATTAACCTTCTGGATTTTCTTTGAGTGATCTGGAGTGGACTCTAAAAGATTGATCATTTGGAGGATGCAATTACTGGTTAACTCAGAAAGATCAACTGGAGAAAAGGTCTAAATAAATATCAATGGTAATTAATGTACATACATACTTTTACATCTCTGAGAAGTTTATGTATTATTTTTTCTATAATGGTTAAAAATTTGTTTGAAAACATTTATGAGATCATTACTAATTGTGGTTAAAGGAATTCATTGCTGAGTGGATCTCTGACTCTTTGTCAGCCTGGCTACAGTGCTGAAGAGAAACGTAGGGTTGTTCTTATTTTCTTCAGTCAATCATGAACAGTAAGATGTCCTGGCTTTACAGCAGGTGTTTTTTATTTATTTATTTATTTATTTATTTTTATAGAGCAACTTTTTTTTTTTCAGGTGAAGATTATCTAAATTATTGAGATTCCATCTGCATTGCCATATTCCTCTAGTAACTGATTGAAATTGAGGCTGATTATTATGACAAACTATTCCTATTGATGACTAATTTTGTACTTTTTCCAAGGCTAAAAGAGTCAAGTCAATTATGGCTCTGAGATTAACACAAAGTAAAAGCACCACCAGCAAGGCTGTTGGAAACATTTTGATGGAAAATCGTTAGACTGCATATAAAGATGAACGTAGCTGTCATGATGTCCCTCGTTGGTTAGTGTTTCATAATGCATCTACAAGTGTAATAACTGTATTTATATACAGTTGTGATCAGATGTTTACACACACTTAACTTGGGTATTTGTGCTGTGGTAATTTTGGGTGTGATTTTTTTTAAACAGTTCTTTTTTCTGGGTGGAATGACTATACTGTATTAAGTAGTGGAAGTAATGGTTTAATCCCCTGCTGAATTTGTGAGTTTGCTCAGTTACAATTAAATGAAAAGCCTCTCATTTTTATGATAGTTTGAATTTCAAGTGACAGCATATCACCCAAAAATCCAGATAAACACGCCTCATTAATATTATACATTGATTTGTGTGCCATTGAGTGAAATGAGTATTTGATCCCCAAGCAAAACATGATCCCCCGAGTGAGTACTTGGTGAGAAACACAGCGGTAAGGTGTTTCTTGTAGTTGGTCACCAGGTTTGCCACATCTGATGTTCTGTCTGTGTTCTATTTAAACTGCCATTTAAAAACTGGAGGCTGTTCATTTCATCAGTTATCACACATACATACAGTGGGGCAAAAGAGTATTTAGTCAGCCACCGATTGTGCAAGTTCCCCCACTTAAAATGATGACAGAGGTCAGTAATTTGCACCAGAGGTACACTTCAACTGTGAGAGACA
>NW_005188031.1:99818-104536 GCF_000239375.1 Pundamilia nyererei | reverse complement strand
GTACCTCTGGTGCAAATTACTGACCTCTGTCATCATTTTAGGTGGGGGAACTTGCACAATCGGTGGCTGACTAAATACTTTTTTGCCCCACTGTATTCAGCAGGGTATCAAATAATTATTTCTTTCAATATATATATATATCGTTAATGACTAAAAAATAAAAAGCACAAGTTTTAATTCATTTTGGATTTCCTCTAAAGTATGAATACAGGCTCAAATATACACTTGCACTCAAACGTTTTAATAGGTGAATGCCTTCAACTTCTTGTCAACAATCATTAATGACTATGTTTGGCAGCACTCACTGGACTCACCAGTAGTCAGAACAATGGGGAAAGTCCAAGGAACTCATTCAAAAGCTAAGAAGGAAAACTGTAGTTGTAGAAGGCCTATTGGAGCCATTTCTAAACAAGTGCAGATTTCAGGATCATCAGTTTAAACCATTGTTCATTAATACATGTTATACGCTTTTGCCAAAAAATGGAAGACAACCCAAACCGTCCCCTTTAGCTGAGAGGAAATGAGTTGGAACAACTCAGGAAGTACTAAGGCTCAAGCCTGCCTGGAAGCTGCTGAAACACCAGCATCACTGTGCACAGTCCATTCACCATGGACTGAGAGGGTGCTGACCACAAAAACGTGGTCCAACCTTCCTTTATCTCAAAAGTTCCTGAAAGAGTAGTTGTCATACAGCTAACAGATGCAGAGGAATGGCTTATTTGAAGAGTTTCAGTCAGGTTTCAGAGCTCATCACAGCACAGAAACAGCTTTAGTGAAGGTTACAAATGAACTTATGGCCTCTGACAGTAAAACCCTGAAAGCCTCACTGCAGCATTCAATACTGTTGACCATAATATTTTAGAAGTATTTAACTGCAGTGGTTTGTATCATATCTATCTAATAGACTCCAATTTGTACATGTAAATGGAGAGTCCTCTTCACACACTGAGGTCAATTATGTTCCACAGGGTTCAGTGCTAGGACCAATTCTGTTTACATTATACATGCTTCCCTTAGGCAGCATCATTAGAAGACATAGCATAAGTTTTCACTGCTGTGCAGATGACACCCAGCTCTATCTGTCCATGAAGCCAGATAACACACACCAATTAGTTAAACTGCAGGAATGTCTTAAAGACCTGGATGGCCGCTAACTTTCTGCTTCTAAATTCAGATAAATTGAGGTTATTGTTCTCGGCCCTAACAATTTTAGAAGTATACTATCAAACCAGATGCTTACTCTGGATAGAATTACAATATTGGCTTCTCTTCACTGGCTTCCTGTTAAATCCAGAATCGAATTAAAAACATCCTTCTCATACAAGCTCTTGAATAATGAGCCTACAGAGCACTTAACTCTCAGACTGTTAGGACTAGTGGTTCCTAGAGTATTTAAAAGTAGTATGGGAGGTAGCGCTTTTAGCTTCAGGACCCTGTTCTGTCCAACCAGCTTGCACGTTGGATTCGGGACACAGACACCCTCTCGACTTTTAAGACTAAGCATAAAACCTTCCATTTTTGACAAAATAATTACAATTGGATTAGATGGCCCTGAATTTTCCTCTAGTTATGCTGCAATAGGTCTAGGCTATTCATTAATATAACTGTCATTAGACAGCAGTAAGAGGTTTATAGGTTAGCTTCATAATATTTGAATTCCTGCTTTCAGATCACAAAGGTGAGCTGCCCAGAGGCTGGAACTGGGTTGATGTAATTAAGGTAGGTGTCTTTTAGTGTTTTACCACCAGATGGTGCACTTTGTTCCTTTAAGCACTGTTGTTACAACTTTTTTTTAATCTTTGTCCTCTTTCCTTGGTCCCTGCTGCTTGACCACCCTCCAGCATGTAAGTGGCAATGGTTAAATGAACATTGTTTGCACATTGTCAACATACAGAGTGACTTACCGTTTCATTTTGCATCCCTGCTGCAGCTCAGTAAAACTGGAGGGAAAGATGAAGACTAGGTTGCACAGACAAGCTACGTGAGGCCGATGGTGTCTGTAATACTCCAGCTACATGCTCCACTCAACATGACTGCTTCCACAATGAGGACAGTGTGTAAAACTGGATCTGCTCACAATCCCAGTTAGACTCTTGACTGTAAGCTGAAAATGACCTGAAGGCTTTGCTGTGCTTGTGGTGGTTTACTACTTTTTTTTTTTTTCCTTCCTCACTGCTAGTACAGCTACGGCCAAAGCCAAAATTTTTTAATTTTTTTATTTGACAACATTTTTGAAATTCATGAAATATCATAGAAACATGTTTAAAGACAGCAAAGTGTATGAAATTAACCTTTGGCCATAACTGTACATGAGACGGAGAGCACATTAGGCTTTTGTTGAAGAGTGAGTCTCCTGCTCAGGGTGAAGTGTGCTGGAGTTTAACTGATCTGCTGCCCAGCACTGAGCTGTTGGGGTTCTCAGCTGAAGCGTTATGCTGCTGTTACTGTGAGGTACCATGTGATGTGTTAAAAGCAGAGCTGCGTGTTACATTTCTCAATATTTTCCTATTTTGATAAATGTTCCTCTGCCCTTTGAATTGTAAAGCCAGAAGTTTTTATATAGAAATAAAATCGATTTTATCTACTGCTGGTCTCAGAACATCATTATTCATTGGCTTGTCTTGTGATAACACTGTTTTGTGCTGCAGTCAGTGTCCATTTCTTGGAGCTGCAAATGGTCATCTTGAATCAAGAATTACTCATGGGTGCAAGTCCGCCAATACCTTCGTCTGAGGTCAATTATATCAGGGCTCTCCCATTGAATAAAAACTGACAAATATATAAGACAATGCTGAGTAGAATATGTGCCTTGAAGAATGTGATGTGGTTTCTCATCTTTCTCAAACAAAAGCAGGTAATTCAGCCTTTTTGAAGGAAGGTGCTATGATGCATATCTATTAAAGATATCAAAGGAGCTTGGAAAGAAGAGAGACAGGACTTGAAGTTTTTTCAGTTCTAAGACCAAATGTGGAAGAGTCCCAAATTTTAAGCCAGTGGTCTCAGTGGTCCCTGAGAGCAGCACAAAACAAATTAAATCAAAACTAACTCTGGTCCAATTTTTGTTGATTTGTTCACAAACGACAAGAGTATGTTAAATGAATTACTATACGTTGTTTTAATGATTATAAAAGGAATGTACACATTAGTGAATTGGTGAAAACAAATGACATCCAGTGTCCCGTCAACAGCCATCTCCTACATTAAATATCAGTCTCTTATAAACACATGTAGGTTATACTCTAGAAGCCATTCCTGTAGACACTGATTTCAGTCACTGAGTACAATAAAGAAAATTGCCATGTACACGTGGACCTTGTCCAGAGTTAAAAAGGAGTTAAAAATGCAGTTGCTTATTGTTGTACATGAAAAGAAAACTGGTTCAAGCTGATGATTGTTGAAGTAGCTGGTGACCCTACAGACTTGGAGCACAAGTGTCAGCCCAAGTTAAATCCCAATTTGTCCTTGATTAATATTAAATTTGGTTGCCAATGGTGTTCGATTGTCCTCTTATAGCATCACAAGTGCTTGTAAATATGACTGACAGGATTGATGCCAGGCTGCTTTCCAGATACAGGTCACTACCTGGACCTGCGGTCTTTTCTGTTCTTATCTAGGCTTTTATCCATGGTCTTTTCGTTGTCCCCTCTGCATTTAGGGCAGTACCACTTTCCTTTGGGCTTGTAGGTAAGCCCCACACAAGAGAAGTGGAACCACTCAATGGGGCACTGATCATTGTCACAGCCGATCATTTCACCGTAGGACACTTGTTCACAGAGACAGTAGGTGGGCTCATTAGGATCAATGGCAAAGTCGACCGGTGAGGCATCTCGCTCTTGTTTAGCCTTACGTTTCTTTTTCTTTGCAGACTTGGACTTCTTCTCTCGGGGTGGAGGGAGGGACAGCTCTTCCACAGGGTCATCCAGAGAGCCATTGGCAGACTGGTGGCTGGAGTCACGGCTCTCGCTGTTGCGTTGACGTCGTGGGCGGCGGGTTGAGGTGCGTTCGGGGGCTGGGGACTCTTGGATGCTGGAACGCCTCTCTGTAGTGAGCCGCTCTGCCTCACTGGGCTCCTGGAGGCACAGGGAGTGAGAGTCCATTTGGCGGGAACGGTTCTCTACCAGTTCTGTCATCTGGGTCACTACATGGATCTTCTCATCACCAAGCTCCTGGCTAATGATGAGCGCTCTCTGTAGCTGGATCTGCAGACGTTTTCTCTGAGCTCCATCTTGCTCACCTTTGTATTTCTCAAACACATCATCCACTTCATTCAGCACATCTGTAAAGTACAGGACATAATAATTAATGGATGTTTTAAATGTAAAAAATATTAATAAAACAACTTTTAATTCAGTTTTATTTACACAACAACAATCACCTCAAACAATAAGAGAGGAATCCCCTTATGAGCAAGCACTTGGCAACAGTGGGAAGGAAAAGCTTCCTTTAAAAACAACACAATCTTCAGCAGAATAAGACTCAGGAAGGATAGTTTTTTTTTTTCCGTGTTTCAATTCCTTAATTGCAGCTGTATTTTGAATATAGACAGGAAATAGGGTCGGGCGATATGGCCTAAAATCCATATCACGTTCTAATTTGAAGCATGTGTGGTAACGATATACAGGAAGTGCAGAATTATTAGGCAAATGAGTATTTTGTCCACATCATCCTCTTCATGCATGTTGTCTTACTCCAAGCTGTATAGGCTCGAAAGCCTACTA
>NW_005188031.1:88964-98751 GCF_000239375.1 Pundamilia nyererei | reverse complement strand
AAACTACTTCCAAAAACATTCAGCTTTGATATTAATGAGTTTTTTGGGTTCATTGAGAACATGGTTGTTGTTCAATAATAAAATTATTCCTCAAAAATAAAACTTGCCTAATAATTCTGCACTCCCTGTATATCGTGATATATTCTTTTCTTCTGTATAACATATTTTCCACACTATAAGGCACACTTAAAATCCTTTAATTTTCTCAAAAGTCGAGAGTGTGCCTTATGTATGAATTCTGGTTATGCTTACTGACCTCGAATCGATTTTGGCGTGCAGAAATCTGTTAAAATGTTTTAGCACAACTTTGGTAAGGTGCACTGCTTGATGGATTGTCAGAGCATTACGGCTGCCGTAGTGAGGAGCTTCGCGGAGTAATCTGGGTCCAAAACTCTTTCCGCTTCAGGTCCCAAAGTCAAACGAACACTTCATCTTTAATAAAATCATCAGCGTTGCTGCTTTACCAGGTGTAACAATTAAGTTTAACATCCATGAAAGCACAATTTATTAAATTTAACGGAGTTAGAAATTAACAGGAAGATAGCTCGCTGGTTTCCATCTAAACATGACATACCATGTTCTGACTGAGATTTTTGAAACTAATTCAAACGTACAGCTCTGCTACCACTTCCAATATAAATGAAGACAGAAAACTATTGCTTGTGGGGATAGGTTAATTGGATAATCCAAATTGCCACTAGGTGTGAATGTGCGAGTGAATGAGAGTGCGAATGGTTGTCTGTCCCTATGTGTTAGCCCTGCGACAGACTGGTGACCTGTCCAGGGTGTACCCTGCCTTTCGCCCCATGACAGCTGGGATAGGCTCCAGCGCCCCCGCGACCCTGAAAAGGATAAGCGGAAGCGAATGGATGGATGGAGACAGAAAACTAAACAGCAGTGGCGTTTGCAGGGTTACTGAAGTTGGACTACAGGGTATATAATGTTGTGCTACGTGATTGCTAGCGACACAGCTATGTTAGCATAACATTAGCACAGTGAAGCTGGAGGATGAACGCCAACTTTTTTTCCACTCGATAAAAGTTAACGTGAGGGATTCTGGTGGTTAGGGACAAACCACCCTAATCACCAGTTGAAAGCATTTGGTCGATGCTTTCAAACAGGCACAGCTTGATGACATCATCATCATGCGCTATCGCGGTAGAGCTTCAAGATCTCTATCGTTGGCCAAATTTATATCGTTTATATCGCCCACCCCTAACGGGAAGGGTTATGGTAATGGTTAAATATGTTTTTAAATGTCAAGTGGATCAAATGCTCTTTGAACAATGGACAATGTATTTATGAGTTTTTAGTGGTCAATGTACGTCATTATTGGGAATTCAGTAAATAAAATCACTTGCCCAAAGACAAAAACAACAAGGCTCCCTCAACATCAAAGCTAACATGGCTCGATATCACAGCATCCAAAGAAGTGGACGTATACTAGACAATGACACTGAAATAATGTCAGTGGTCACTGTTTCAGTAATCCTAAAAACAAATTAGTTTTACAAAATTCCATCTGGCACTTAAACATTACATGACAAAAGTAATCCAAGTAGCTGAAGTGGGTTTGTGGTTTAAACTATATCAGCTCCAACTTTAAGGAACGTATGCAAAGCGAGCAACAACATTTGACTTGTCTCAGGGACATTAGACCAGCTTCAGTAATGACAGGCAACCAAGTGAACGGCGTCCAGGTAAACTAATATTACCTGTTTGGCAATACAGCAGAAGCACGTGATGTTGGTAACTGACACACAGGGATGGGAAACCTACAAATAGGTTACCAGGACATCGGGATTTTGGAAATGCACACAGGTGACTAACTGCCAGCTAGCTGGCTTTATACGCAGACCGCACTTTAGGGACACCCAGCGTAAAATTACTGCAAAATCACCTTCCAGCACCAGGCTCTTCTTTACTTAAAGTGAAACTGGAGTTGGACCTAAACAGCAGGAGCATGGGCGAGGGCTGAATCCCAGTGTGGTCCCGCCTACAGGAAATGACGACAGTCAGTTGCTGCGAGAGGGATGGCTCGAGTAGCAGCTGTCCTGCAGCTCTGCAGTTCACACTTAATAGAGCAGAGCGGTGCGCGGAGAATGTGCATTAGCAGCCCATAAACACTGAATATTGCTGAATATAAAAATGAAATAATCATTCGCGCTCAGCCCGAAGTGTCAGGGACTTGCTGCTTATTCTGTGTCAACACGAGGCAACAAAGCAAAGGCTTTCCGGTACCGAAGGCTTTTGTTAACGCCTGCTCCAGGCCTCCATCAAGGACTTCATAACCAAACACACCTCACTGACAAGGCGAAAATGAGCTAAAGCGACTCTTTGTTGGGGAGAACCTGATCAGCTCATATCTATTAAAGCGATGCAAGCTGCTTGCGACGTTAACCTCGGCCGTCAAACAGGCTTCACAAACAGATGACCGCACTTATTGATCTCCTGCACGTCTTTATTCTAAGATTTCACTTCAGCGTCTAGTGACACAAATAGACTTCGTTAAAAGCGGAGAAATCCTCAAGTTTAGGCGTAGTTTCCACACGCAAAGAGTACTCAGCGAAAACACCGTGCGGGGACACACACTGCTCTTGTTCAAAAGTTGATTTTATACAGATAAGGTTCTAGTTTTTGGAATATGTTAGGCCGATTTTGCCGCGGGACACCACACTCCTTTTATTAAAACAATGCTCGTGTATCACGTCATACTGTACATGTTTTCCGATATCAAGTGTAATCATTCTGCCCTGCAGTTTGGTGCAGAGGGAGTATGTCAGAGCTATGCTAGCTGACGGATGTCCACCTCATTTTTTAAAACACTTTGCGCGTCAGTATGAGTATCCACATCTCAGTTCCGGGAAGTAAGAACGATCACGGACATGAAGCTTTCTGCAAAATGGGAACCCGGGGCTCGTGCGTTCTCCACCATTTCAGCACAGCACGCGACACTGCCCTTAAAGGCTTACAAAGCGATTCGCGCGTGGGACAAGGAAATAGGAAAGCACAGTACCTTGATACTTTGCATCAATTTCTCGAAGCAGAGAAACATTTCTTTGTATGTCCAGGGGCAGCGACTCCACACATTCCAGATAATCCTCCACATAGTTGACCAGTTGTTGCGACTTGTCGGCATTTGGGAAATGGTGGCCTAACATCGTCTCTAAGATGCATAGAGGCAAAAAGTGCTGTGAAAAAAACAGGGAAATATATTGCTAAAACCAAATGCTTGGCGACTTTACAGCTTCTAAGGCAGTTCCAAGCAGCAGTTCACTTCAAACAACACTAAAGCCACTGCGCATGCGGGAGTATTTTCCCTTTATGGTTTTGTAACGCTTCTCTCGTTTATCGCCGCTGAAGGCGTGTCCGTTTGGGGTTGCAGTATTGGGATTGGTTTAGAGTGACCTCATTATCATAATATTTTCCCGGGAAATGTAGCAGTAGTTCAGGCAGAGCCCACATTTGACCTAATGTTTCAGTTAAAGGTTTAGTTCACCATCTGTGTCCGAATGTGACGCTTACACAGACAAGTGTGTTTTGACGGAATTTCAAATACACTAGTGTTAAAAAAAACAATATCATGAAAGCTTTTTTTTCATAATTTAAAAAGGTTAATTTTCTTATTTTAAATATAGGTTTCAAGGCTATTTTGTTTTATTTTCATTACCATGGCTATTAGTTCAATCAAATGTGAAAAATCTCAAAATATTAGATTACATTTTGAGTTGGAATGTTTGCCATAAAGCCACAAAATAATGTATGTTTGAGAGGACTTCCCATAGTTTTTTTCTCCAAGTGATCTTTCTACTTCATCCAAACCATTTTTTCGACCCCATTTCTACAAGAACACCTCAAAAAAGTCGTACCATTAATTAATGTGTCAATCTTAAATATGACCAACCTATCTCAATTAATCGGCTATGCACCACAGGCTTTCAGTCTAGCAGTAGTTAAACCATCATGTATCATATCTATCTAATAGACTCCAATTTGTTTATGTAGTCCTCTTCACACACTAAGGTCAATTATGGTGTTTCACAGGGTTCAGATGAATCAGTTCTGTTTACATTTTACATGCTTCCCTTAAGCAGTATCATCAGAAGGCATAGCATACATTTTTACTGCTATGCAGTTGACACACTATCTGTCCATGAAGCCAGATAACACAGCAATTAGTTAAACTGCAGGAATGTCTTAAAGACATAAAGACCTGGATGGCCGCTAACTTTCTGCTTCTAAATTCAAATAAAACTACTTGTTGCTAAAATTCTTAGAAATATGGTATCTAACCAGATACTTCCTCCAGATGGCATTACCTTGGCCTCCAGTAGTGCTGTGAGGAATCGCAGCATACCAATATCCTGTCTCAGAGTGACGCTGAAAAACAAGTTCATGCATTTATTCCTTCCAGGCTGGACGACTGTAATTCATTATTATCAGGAAGTCCTAAAAACTCACTGAAAAGCCTTCAGTTAATCCAAAATGTACTGACAAGGACTAGAAAAGAGAGCAGATTTCTCCTGTATTGGCTTCATTGGCTCTCTGTGAAATTCAGAATTGAATTCAAAATCCCGCTCCTCCTTCCCAGCATCCCCAATCATGTCTGTCTATGTCAAGCTCTGTCTGTCTCTGCATCCATACCTGAGTTGCTATAATCAGCTTTTATTTAGTTTCCTGTTTTGTTTTGTATTACTGCTTATGTCAAGTTTACTTCTCAGCTCATTAAAGTGCTCGCCTTTAGTTAAACCTCCTTTTCCCTCTGCATGTGCAATTTTGGGTCCTACTTCATCTCACCCTGACAAAAACTTTTACATTTACGTGAAAAGGGAAAGACCATCTTTGAATCAAGGAGGGGGCCTAAGGGTTATCATCTTACCATCTTATAATGCTGTGATTGCAGCCATTCCCCAACTCTCTGTGAATGGGACTCATGGCCACCGATCAATGGTCAATCAATGATCATTGGTGATTAGTGTTTCACCACTGATCATGACAATTTACATATTAATGATCAAGAAACTGCCCTCACAGCCTTTTGCTTTGCTAGTGCTTGTAGTTTCAGTCATTATGCAAATATACTCTTTATAAAGTTGGGGAAACCTGCAGTCAGCTGAGACTGAATGAGTTATAAAATGTTTCTCCCACTGAAAACACTTTTTCCAGATAAACAGAATCACCTTTTTGGGATTTCCTTACGTGGATGATTGAGCATGCATCAAGACAAATCTTTAAATTGTGTCCTTGGATCTTCAGGAAGCGTTCTAACCAGCTCATAAAATAGAAAATCTGTTCTGATAAATTGCCAAGACTAAAACCATTAAAAGTCTTAAAAAAAAAAGATTACTAAAATATATTGTGGAAATCTATCATGCCATTCTCTTCAAGGCTGATGATATAACAAAAAGGGGGAAGAGTGCTGCATTAGATTAACTGATAAAAGATTTTGTTAGCCTCAAAGAGGAAGGAGTTTATATTCCATCGTTAGGTACTGTGGTACTATTTTAAAGTTAAATACCCAGATGTACTAAAAATGTGAAGTATGTTTTTTGTTTAAAGGGTTTTCTTCTCTAACATGTTCTTTGGCATCTCATCATATTACTACCTGTTGCCAGTGAATCTAGTTAAAATGTTCCTCCAGGTGTTCCTTTTTAGTAACACTTAGTTTTCCACCCTTCTTACCCTTGTCCCATCTTTTTTTAGATGTGTTGCTCAAATTCAAAAGGAGTTAATATTTTGAATTGTCTCTCAGCCTGGTTCTGCTGCGGTTACTTCCTGTTAAAAGCGAGATTTTCTTCCCATTGTCACCAAGGGTAATCTAATTGTTGGGTTTTCATTGCATTATTTTAGGGCCTTTATCTTAAAATATAAAGTGCATTTAAGCAACTTTTGTTTTATATAAATAAAATTAAATTGAATTCACAATTTTCACAGCATCCCAAGTTTTTTGCAATTGGGTTCAATTTCAATTTTTGTTTATTCAGTTTTATTAATATAGCATCAAAACACCACAACAGAGGCTTTTGGGTAAAGACCCTGCAATAATAAGGGTTGTATATGAAACAGTGAGCGTTGAAAACAGTTGTCTTTAAAACCGTCTGGCCATCACCCATCGAGGCTATCTTTGTAATGAACATTGTACGCTCACCACAGGTCTAAAAGTGCAAACAACTGCGGGTCATAAAGAAACTAACATGAGGCCTATCTCACATCTATTGTTTAAAAAATGGCCACAAGAAAGTCTTGATCCGTTAAAAAGGTACCGATGATGTAGTAGCTGTGATTACTAACATACATGAATTAAATCTGGACAAAATCTGGATTTCTTTAAAAATCAGAAAACACAACAGGGTACCCCTTGTTAATTGCAGCCTTCTCTGCTGAGGGAGGAGCACCAACTCATCATAAGGTGGCACTGGTGAACACATACACGTTTTGTCAAAGGTTACTTGAATGTCTGTGTCTTTCAAAATATTGCAAATATAATCTTTTATTTTGTATGGCAGTCATTTTTAATAACAACACGGCAGGCACAGTTTTGGGCAGATTATGTTTGTCCAGTTTTTAAATTAAAGAGAAAAGAAAAATCTATCAGTATGCAAATGTTCCTACTTTTATCATTTCAATGACTTTTCCCTAATCTTCTGCACTAGCAAGAGTATTGCAGTCTGACATTCATGCGTGTGTGTCCTGCCTTGGGGATTAACACGCCTCTACTTCCTACAATGCAGCTGGTTTGTTGGATTTTTTGTTGGATTTTTATTGTCTAGAAAATGTATGTTTGATGATGCACAGAACATGCAGAACTTATAGTTAAGCCATGCCAGCTTATACTTGAGTTATTTCACTATCTTAACCTCAGTGAGGTTTTTGTGCAGTTACCTGTAGCTTCACTGATTGTAAATGTAAAAAGAAAAACTAACACGTTTGGGTGCATTCAATGCAATCCTGAAGCGTCACGAGGATGACTGGCAGTGTCACCTGCTTGTGTGTTTCTGGGAACCACCTTATTTCCTGTTTTTACATGACATGTTCCGTCTATTTATGCTAACAGTCAGAAAGTTAACCATTTATATTTACACTAAGCGCACCTTTCACTCTGTAGGACACAGTATTTATGCGTATATTCTTTTAAAGCCATGTTTGTGTTAAGTATATGTGCCGTAGCATGTCATTATTTTTGTTTGTTCTGTTTTTGACCTGGAGTGTGTATTGAACTTTGATTATATAGTTAATACTAGAACCTTCTGTACCATCACTGCTCATAACTACTGCACTGTCATTAGATTTAAGTTATGTTAGCTTAATTATGGCAACCTTAATTCTTACTGCTTTGTATTAATAATACTGTCAGTATCATAACAACACCTTTTTTTTTTTTACCACTAATATAAAGTCCTATCGCTATAGCTACTACTATTACTATTATGCTGTTTATAGTATTAGTTTCTACTAGCAGTAATAATAATAATAATAATAAAAGCGAACTGCTAGCAGCCGTTTAAGAGAGTGTTTGCGAGTGTCAGACAGAAATCTGGAGTTTTGTTTTACTCATCGACCTTTCTGTTAGCGCTGAGACTGTGGGTTCCCTCCTGCTAGCAGTCTTGTTGGTTTCGTTTCCTTGCTGTTGCTCATTTCTGAAGTTTTAAATCCTCGTAATTATTCTGTCTGTTGATGCTTTCAAAATAAAATTCATACTTCACGTTTCCTTGCAGAACAAGTCAAATCCCCGTTCCTGGCTGTGGTAAAATGCAGCTATATTGGTTGGCTGCTGCCTCTAAACATATCATTATTAATACTGTGTGTTGCTCATAAAAATTTAATATTCATGAGTTACTGTTACTTTTGCATATGGTGGTTGCTGCTGTGGTTTCCCTAATGTGTTGTCTCTCTCTCTCTCTCTCTCTTTCCTTTTCCTTTCTCTTCCCGTAATAACCGACAATAAGACTATAGACTATAACTATCAAGTGGACCAGTATAGCTCAGTATAGCTAAAAGCTGTAACGGTCCACTTGGAAAAGTAAATTTCTCTGTCCACCTCTTCTTAAACTTAAAATCATCAACAATATTAATTTCACGCATGATCTTAAACAAAACACATTACATTATATAGAACGGAATACTATTTAATAATTTATCAAAACATCAATTTCAAGTGGGAAGCATAGTGATACTTTGCACATTTTAAACGTAACTTTAAAGTAAAGTGCCTGTAGAAAAAACTATTATTATTTGTATACTACTAGAATGGATTTTGTAATTCCTTAATTTCACGTTGTTTACGAGGCTGGTTCTGTTGGTGGTCTCGTCCTAAAAAAAAAAAAATAAGAAGAAAGTCCTTCCTCACCACCGTCGCTCAAGGACTGTCTAATTGTTGGGGTTTGCACTATAGTACTGCAAGGGCAGCTTGCCCTATTTCGGAAAAAAAAAAATTACTGAATGAGAAGCTGTTACTCAGAATAGTACATTTTCAGCGCTGACTGCGGATACGGATGCTTTTATTTTTTTAAGCATGGACTTCCTGCTGCTTGAAAAGTGAGGTATTTATAGGTGGAGGCGCGACAGCATTGCTCCAAAGCTCCTGGTTCCCCACTGCTCTGCACTTGCCATCATGCTGAGGACTGCTGTTTTCGTCTTTATCGCGTGCTGTGCGCTTTCAGGTAAGACCCCTAAACAATACTAATATTAAAATAAACGAGATCCATATATGAAAAAGAAAGGCGTAACTCACGTCAGATCTCGCTGTTAGTTTTCTGCTCAAGTGCCACAGTAAGTGTTTAGAGTCTACAAAGATACTGTGTTATATAATATATAAACAAAAAGGCCTAAATGAGGCTTTGTCTGTGTGTGCTTACCCACGGAGTTTGTCATGAAATACAATGTATGTGAAACTCTACTTCACAGGGACTTCCTAGATTGTGGGGGAGACAGAAATTTGTCTTTCGATATTGTTGCAAGACCGAGTCACATGTCTGCTGACAGATGACAGCTGTTGTTTTTAGAACATGATTTCCGCAACCGAATACAAACCTTAAACCTACCTTAAAGTTTATAACTTCACTATTCGTATTTTATTGATTAATTGATCAGTCAAGAAAATCGATTGCTTGATTTGTAATAAAATTATTTTGTTTAATACTGTTTATACTGATATCTTGTCAATTTATTTATAAGCACATTTAAAAACAAGTCAGGTTGACCAAAGTGCTATACAGACTAATAATACAGAGCAGAAAGGGAAAAGACATACACACACATTTCCATCATAGAAGCTTTGAGTAATCCCGCTGTACTCTACTCAAACTACTGTTTGATCCCATCAAACAGAATTTTGAGCAACTGGTAATGAAAGCACATTGGAACTTAATTTTGTTTAATTTCATTAAATGTAATGATAAAACTACAATGTGAATAAATACATAACCAGAACTTATTTAAGCAAAAATGTAAGCAATAAGAAAGTTTGTGTTTTCTTACCGAAGCCCAAAGTAACTAAAAGTCAGCTAATACAGCAACAGTAAAGTAAGAGTTCATTTAGTCTGGAATTAGTATGAATGCTGAAAAGGATTCTTTGTTTCTTTGTCCCACAAGCGCTGTCATTGGCTGGAGACACAAACAAATCCAAACCTTCAGCAACTGTCGCCCCTGCAAGTCAATTTGACAGTTCAAACACCACCACCACCAAGCATCCAAACACCACCACCACCAAGCATCCAAACACCACCACCACCAAGCATCCAAACACCACCACCACCAAGCCTCCAAAAACCACCACCAAGCCTCCAAA
>NW_005188031.1:81698-88340 GCF_000239375.1 Pundamilia nyererei | reverse complement strand
TGTGTGTGTGAATGGGTGGATGACTGGTTGTGTAAAGCGCTTTGGGGTCCTTAGGGACTAGTAAAGCGCTATATAAATACAGGCCATTTACCATTTGTTCTTCTCTGTTTATTCCCAGGCAATCTTCATTGTTCAGCCACAGCTAACCAGTACTAGTGGAAGTTGCAATGAAAACAGCGCCAACCTTAAGATTTCCTTTAAAGAGGGCTTCATTAACTTCAGCTTCACCAAGGTACTTGGTGAACTCTTTTCCCAAAGCCTGTGACATATACAGCATTATAAGATCAAAATGAGGTGGTTAAAGAGGTGCTGAGGTCAGCCAATCATTCATCTTAACCTGAAATTACCACAGTTACCCTATCCTGCACATTTATGACAAGAACGTCAATTCAACCTCTGACGTCCAAGTCATGACAACCCTAACTTTGCAATCTTAGGATAAGATAAACAGACACCTTATTGGTCTCAACCATGGGCAATCAGAATGTGTAATTTCTGTTTTTATTAAACTGAGCTCTAGGTTTCAGGAAACAAAGTAAATAATCATTCTAACGTCAAACAATCACATTTCCAAAAAAAGTCTGTTCCACATTTTTCCAAGATGTAGGATTAGGGTTAGCAGTTCAGAGTGTTAACAGTTTCCTTGACGAGTAAATCTATGTAAGCTGGAAATACTAGTCAAGCGAAATAAATTGCAGAAGTGTTAAAAGAGAAGTAGCCCATAGGGAAACTACATCAGGCGGCTTCGCCCTACTGCATCCATGTGATTCATTCTGTGGTTTTGTAAGTGATAGTCTATCTGAACACTTAAAGTGTTTATGTCAAATAAAATATACAGCTGAGGTGTAGTTATACCACCAACTGCAGCCTGGTCGTCCTTATGTCATATTTATTATGCACAAAAATTAATCGATTTGAATTTATTATCCCAGAGAGTTGGTTCTGTTCACTTGAACATTGTGTTTCCAGCGAGAGGAATGTTTCAAAATATTTCGCACTCATCCAAGTGACTTCCCCTGTCTCTTTGATTGTGCTTCCACAACTCCCATACAGTGTGGGCACACGAAAGAATGAACTGTCTGGGATTTCCTTTGTTGGAGGATTGAGCGTGCATCAGTTATCATTTTCAAAGATGCAATATGGATTCATAGCCAGAAAAAAATTAAGATAGAAGGAAACATTTGTAATTAGTTTGCCTCCAATATAAATGTTAGCTTAGTACAAGTGCATGCTGCTCCTGGTGGCAACTTTACTGTAAGCATAAAAAGATCCAACAGCTTTTAATAAAAGCCCCACTTGTGAACTGGTCTCAATAATATCACAATAAAGAAAGACACACTGCTGAAAATCAGCTTTCAGTTTTCAGAGTCAAAGATGACCAAAGCTTCTGGGACTCTGGGTTACTTTCATTTTCTTTCTTTTTTTTAAAGTGAGGGTTTTTTTTTTTTTTTAATTCTGTAGTCTGTTCTGTAATGGAGTATCTACTGCAGTAGTAATATAATATACTTTAATATAGTGCTATCATATTAAATATTAGATTGTAGTGGTTAGCCTGGCTAACCAGATTTTAAATAGAAAAGCTCAGACACGACAGCCAGGAATAGTAGATTGCTTTGTTATGTAGGCTGGTCTCAAGCATGTGTCCGGGGTTAAGAGGAAAACAGTAATACGTTGTCAAACTGGTCGGATGAGCTGTTTCCTGTTTCACACTTCAAATTCAAATGCTAGCAGCATGTGTACTTGCTGAAACCTGTTTATCTGTTGTAAATGAGCACAGAAACCCTCTGACCCAGAAAAATGTTCAGTGTTTGGATTCAGTAAAACGAAAACCAAAATGTCACATTTGGACACAGTGTTTCAGTGTTACATTGTAAAAGGTTCCCTGTTTGTTATAATTCCTCAGAGTGTTCCTAATAACACCGTCTACGTTGATGCCGTGTCTTTCAGCTTGAACTACCCTTTAACCACAGAACGTAAGTCAATGTTTATTTCGTAACATTTTCACTGATGAGAGTTTGGACTCACTGGATGTCCCCTGATACTTTAGCTACAGGTAAGTGTTGCACATGGATGGTAAACACAGCAAGAACACAAGCTGCTGTTTCCTTGTTTGTGTGCCTGCTCAACAATATACAGACAAGACCTGTGGAGTTACTGTTAAGCATGTCATGCTACTACTTTCAGTGTAATATTGTTTAACTCGATTGTCGCGATACTTGATCATCGGTCTGTAAAAATTGTCTTTCTATTTCACACTTGCAGGTACAACTTACAATGCCAACAACAAGTCAGTCCATCTGTTCCCTGCACAGATTGGACACTCCTACTCCTGCAGCGCTGATTCTATTTACATGGGCAACGACCTGTCCCTGGATGTAAATTCTGACAGAACGCAAGCCTTCAATCTGACCAAGAACAACTTTGGCGATCGTAAGTGTCCCTGTGAAGAACAACTAATCATTAAACCATCCTCAGTCTTAAAAACATTGTTAGAGCCAGTATTGGGATGGCTGTAGCTCAGGAGGTACAGCTGCTTAGCTACTAAACAGGAGGTTGGTGGTTGGATCCCTGGCTGCTCCAGTCTGCATCCTAGGGCAAGATGCTAACCCCAAGTTGCTTTCTATACATTGGAATGTGTGTATGTTAGATAGTAAGCACTTATGTATAAAAAGCATAGAAAGTGCTAGTGTGAATGAAGCAAGTTGTATAAAGTTCTCTGATAGAGTAGAAAAGCGCTATATAAGAACCAGTACATTTACAATAATGGAAGCAGGAAATGTCCATCGAGCTAGGTTTGGAAGTACTCTAGTCTAAATGTTTTCCATTCCAAGTCAAAAAGTTGTAGTCTCTTATTCTTAGGTTTGGAATGACTTTATTTCTTACAGCAATGCGTAACTTTCAGACTTAAAACACTTTATCTTTCATGGGGATTTAAACTTTACACATCCTATTTGAATAATATTCTCCAAACAATATTTTAGCAAATGATGTAATATGATCAGCATACAAAAATGTGTATAAAGTTAAAAACCAAGGTCCTGAAGCCAAAGCAAGGAAACAGTGATTATTCATTGCTGCATCAGTAATAGTCCTTAAAAACATGTAACGCACAACACACGCGGTTGAAATTTAAAAAATCGGATACTTCCTCGTGAGTGGCTTTTCATCATTAGAGTTTCCAACAGTGGAAACTAAAGCAGCTGCATGACAGCTTGACAGTCGACTGCTCTGGAATGCAGCTCAGGAAGAACAGGTTTAACTACAGTCCTAAGCAGATTTCATAGAATAGTTACGTTTCATGGAACGCATTCATGCTCCATTATCTTTGTCAGTTGTTGGATTGAAGAATAAAATTTAGCCTGAACAGACAGTTTGACTGAACTCTGTTACAGACATCCACAATCTTCTAAAAGTGACATTTGACATTTTATCAGTTCTTAGAAAACTGGTCACTTAAAAAAGTGATGTGTGTTTAAATGGGAGTGTGTGTGTGTGTGTGTGTGTGTGTGTGTGTGTGTGTGTGTGTGTGTGTGTGTGTGTGTGTGTGTGTGTGTGTTTTCCAGGTGACTACTGTCCTGCGGACCAGCGTAGTTACAAGATTGCCATTGGAGTGGGAGTGGCACTGCTGGTGCTCATCGTGGTGGTGGTAGTGGCCTATCTGGTGAGCCGCAAGAGGAGGACCGATGGCTACCAATCCCTGTGAGGGGGATTGGCCAGAAAGGGATAAGCAGTCACTAAGACCTTCTTAGGTGGATGAAGGGGATCTTTACTGAAACCTGTCATTTCTGTCTTTGTCTCCTAATTTAACTGGTTGATGGTTAGTTACAGTTTTCATTCAGAGGTATGTGCTACTTTAAACAGCTTGATTGTACAATTTGAGAATATAGAGTTTTTTAAATTTAGTTTTAAATGAGTTAAATGTAGATCAGTTTGAATAACAAAAGCATACTGGTTTTCATTTTATTGTCACAGCCACACACTCTACACTCCATACAGTCAGGTTTTGAAACGCCAGTATGACAAGTCGAGCGCTTACTTTGTCATTTAATGCCAGTTGCTAGGATGTTTATTTGTGTCACTATGGTACATAAGCAGTGTTTGGATCACAGAGTTGTATTGTTCATTATTGACAACAGCGGCCCCCGTTATGAGTCATAATCCAACTGTTGCTATCACTTAACTCAAGAGTTGTGAGGTAAAAGTCATTTTTAATCATCTTTTCTTTTAAAATTAGAAGCAGCTTATTTTTAAAAGCATTACTGATTTTTTTTAACTGTTACAGGATGTTGTATTAAATGTTTGTTTTGTTTTTTTAATCGCATCTTGTATGCTCTTAATTTTTTTTCATAAAAAGGGAGGTGATGGTATACTGTGTTTGGATCATTAGCTATCATCAGCTGAAGGGATCATCAGTTATTGCACTGATCATTGTCTCAGCCTACTTTCTTTGCCTTTGTCAAACTGTAGTGGAATGGAGCCTCCATGTTGGTCATTAATGACTTTAGTCTAATCCTGATAAGATTTTTAATGGCTCATGCACGTTTTATTTGGTGTTTATGCCGAATAAACAACAATGACACAAGGGATCCACTAATTGGCAGTAGGGAACTATGCAGTTTAAACAACAGTAACTTAAAGTAAGCTGTTCATTTGCATTTTGGGTTCATTTGTGTTTCTAATTTGGATGTCAGATAAAGAACAAATGTATGGTTTATTGCAGCTTATTCTGAAGTGGTCAGTAAGAGTAGAGAAATATGTAAATGACAGTCCATTTAAATTTTAGAGCGTATAAATGTTGAACAGCAGATTGTTTTGTTTAAAATTCCTGCAACACAGAGAAGTGAGAGGACATCTGAACCCACTCAATCTATGTATGTTTGAAGTTTTTTAAAAAGAAAGAAAGCAATAGGAATGTCAGTGCTATTACATTTAACTTTTGAAATGCACAAGCTAAATTTCTCTGTAGGTTTGAAGCGGGGAAGTAAAAAGCTCAGAGAGATGTCTCAAGAATTGAACAAATGCAACCAAAACCTTCTGCGTGCCACCGTAACACCATACTGTACCAACAAAGGAGTTTCTCTCCTGGTGTCAAATGTATTCGTGTGAACCAACTCTTCGGTAATACTTTAAATGATTATTCGTGTGCTTTTGTTGATGTAATAAAAAAGGGATGTTGTGATGTTATAACTGTGTCAGTGACTGGCAGCTCCACTCTTACTGTCAGGGCAGGCAGAGGCTGTAAAATGAAGACATCAGCAGAAAAGTTAGACTTTACTGTTGTGCACAGCATGTGAGCACTTTGTACCTTGTTTTTACGCCCTTTTCCAATAAAAATGATTATATTATTTCTAAATATGTGTCTGTGCTGATGGTATCACAAAACTGTAGAGGGCATAGGAGCCGTGGCAGTCGTGGAAGAACTGCATTCTCCACATACTTCTTTTTCCCCTCAAAAAAAAATATTTTCCTAATACTCTTTGTAGAAAAATCATATCTACAAAAGCCCCCCCCCCCCCCCCCCCCCCAAAAAAAAAAAAAACAACTTAGAGATTAGTGTTGGAAACAGCAGAGAGAAAGAGCATCGGAAAACCAAAAAAGTAGCTGAGATCATAATAAGCGAGAATGACAAACTTTAGCTTTCTTATGTTGTCTTTGTATTATTTTCGGTCAGGTAGTCAGGTATAACTAAGAAAGAAAAAAAAAGCACTGTGGGAAAACTGCACTTGTACTCGGAGGACATCGTCATGGTCCGCCCCCAAGAGGATACTGCAGCTCGTGCCAAAAACCGATTGTCTGCCAAAAAGTGATTTCCAGTGTTTACATGTGTTTTTATTATATGTAATGTCTTTACTTATATTGGTAAATAGACTAAAGTGAACAGGGTTTACAAAGAGGTTATATGGTCATCTTATCAGCTTGTTTGCTCACTGTAGGGGAGACCGGGGATAGTTGTAACGTGGGTCAGTTGTAACACTTCCAATTTCTCCAATCAGGGCTAAGTTTCAAATGATGTGACTCATCCTGTGCATGCCCAATTCAGTTCTGCTATCACATGTGAAAAATCAGCACATTTTGTCAAACACTGACAATTTAACATGAAAAAAAGTAATTTGTATGCCAAAAAATAAGTTTTTCTACTTTATTTCAATTTCTAATAGCATTATCTGCTTTGCAGTTAAAGTCATCAAACTTAAATTATGTTATTTGTATGTCTATGGGGATATATTCTGTGTAAGTCTTTAGTGCTAATGTTTTAGCCGTTGGCTGTAATGTTAGCTAGTTCATGGCTATAGGAGTCTTGGTCAGCTGTAACAGCAACAGTCTGGGTTAGTTGTAACAATAATGCAGATGTTACAACTTACCACACTATTACTTTAACTTATATTAAACAAGTTGGGGCAATGACATCAGCAGAGAGAGATTCACTGGTCGCATTTGTATATGCGGTTAATGCCATTGGCAACACAATTCCTCCACTGTTTGTGTTCCCACACATACATTATGCAGACCACTGTGTCAGAGATGGACCAGTAGGAAGTATTGGTAGTGGAAATAAATCAGGATGGGTGCAAGAAACAGATTTCCTCATCTTTCTGAAGCACTTTGCAAACCACACCAAGGTAAGCCATGATAAAAAGTAAT
>NW_005188031.1:78128-79600 GCF_000239375.1 Pundamilia nyererei | reverse complement strand
CAATTTACAGACAGAAATGTCAAAAATGTTACAACTATCCCCGGTCTCCCCTACATCTTATACATAGCTCTGTGCAATTTTTCCATACATATTTCTGTACATTGTTACATGTATATACGAACTTCAGTTGCTTATGTATATAGGAACACTTTGTGTCTCCCTTTTATATTCTATATTCTCCTTGCTATAAGAGCTGTGTAACACCCAAATTTGTCATCCGTGGGAAAATAAAGGTTTATTCTATTCTATACTGTGTAAAATGTGAAAATTACCTCTTTTTCAAGTATCTTCATGACTCTGTGTTATTATACCTACATTATAAGCAATCGAGTACTTTTTAACTATTTAAAATATGTTTACAGAATTATTGTCATATTTGTTGTAATGTCTGCTGTCCTTAAAAAATGACATTTTTTAATGTCAACAAGATTATTTTTTTTACCGTATTCATAGAGGATATTTAAACTCTGCCAAAAAAAACCCCCAAAAAACTGACTGCGGCTTCTAACTTGTAACAGGAATGTTGTTTGTGGCTCAAGGTGACTTGATATCATTCACGATGGATACATTTGACATATATTTCACATAAAAAAAATTACAACAGTTTAAAAACAGGAAATCCCTTTTTGCCACTACACCCCGGGTGGGTCGAACTTCCCTACAAAATCCCGAGGTCAGCATATAAACGAGGGGAACTGGCGAGCTGTCTGGACGAAGTTGCAGCGGATCTTGTGATCATGGCAGGTAAAATATCGATATAATAATTCAAATCTAAACGACGGTGTACAAGCGGTACACTAGAAAAAATATTATTGACATTATTATCGACATTTGTAGCTTAGTTGTTGTAACTGTAGCCTCTACACAAAAAAAAACATCGTGAAACTAACTGATCAGCCGTCTTGTGATACAACACCCATCGTGTGCAAACACGGGTGTAACCATCATTTGTACAAATCCGCTTTTCTAGGTTTTTGTGGGTTTTTGCTTCTAACCAGATGCAGTTTTCCGCGCTATCTTTTCAGCGCCCTTCTGCTGATCATGTCAATGAGCTAAACAACCAAACAACTGTAATCTCCACATTTCGACTTTTTTCTCAAAGCAGATTTTTGGCTTTAATCGCGAATTTCGACTTTATTCTCAAGAGGAGCGATTTTATTTAATACTTAACAACCTTATTTCTCGGTGCTAAATTTACGATGTCCCCGCTTTGGTTTAAGGGGAAATGAGAGAGCAGCAGTGCGTCTGATAAAATCCAGATGTCGGTGTTGATACTGAGGCATGTTTGCAATCCAGCTGTTTCTGCTAAATCTGCACATAGACTGCGCGCCGACACACGCCTGCTGTTAGTGAGCAGAGAAACAACAAATACCCTCAGCACTGTTATTACTAGGGCTGAACGATATATCGCATTTGCGATAATATCGCGACATGATCAAGTGCAATTTTCTAACCGCAAAGGCTGCGATTAT
>NW_005188031.1:52349-76966 GCF_000239375.1 Pundamilia nyererei | reverse complement strand
CAGGAAAGAACAGTTTAAAATTAATGTAATATAGTATTGGCCATACTATATGATGTATTGCTTGTCTTTGTTTAATAATACAGAAGACAAAGACCTTAAAAAATAATCGCATATCGCATCGCAATCGCAATATTGGGGCAAAAAATCGCAATTAGATTATTTTCCATAATCGTTCAGCCCTAGTTATTACGGTACAGCACAACCCCACGATGGAATCTGCCTTTTATTGTCACCCTCAGAGATTCTGGACTCTGAGTAAACACAGTTATAATGTTAATATAAACCCAAACTTACATGAATACCGCTGTGATTTGCAGTGAAGTTTAGCAGCACAGTTTGGATACTGAGCTGAGTCAAAACTGTGCAGCAGTAACAGAGATGCTTTCACTGCTGCTTTCAGAAGAAGTACCAGCTGTGGAAGAAGCCATCAGCCCAGCACAAAGTCCTCTGGTCACACTCACCTTCCAGAAACACATCCACAGGAAAGAGAAATACCTGGAAGCTGAACCCAAAGCTCTGGGGGTATTTTGTGTGTGTGTGTGTGTGTGTGTGTGTGTGTGTGTGTGTGTGTGTGTGTGTGTGTGTGTGTGTGTGTGTGTCTTCAACTTCAACTAGTTTATATATACACACTATATTGCCAAAAGTACTCACTCATCTGTCCAGATCATTAAATTCAACTGTTCTAGGTTCATTTTCTGACACCTTTTCCTGACTTTACTTCAGATCACTCAGATCAGCCTCAGTGTTTTCACGATGCTCAGCACCATTGTGTTTCTGAGTAACTGGGGTAATACGTACGCTGTTATACCTTTCTTCATCTCATCTCTCCTGGTAAGTTTGCAGACACTTCACACACAGCATTAGATGAGCAGAGAAACTATATAAGACAAGAAAACTTGCATTCTTCATAACTACTTGCATCCCAAGTCCAGCTAGAATAAAAGACATGAAATGTTTTCAAATAGTGACATCTTTGCTGCAGGACAATCACTGATCTGCAAAATGACACCGGCACTTAACAACCTTGCTTTTATATAAGAAGATAACCCAAAATATAGAGTTCTCTGTTTCAAAGGGATGTAGTAAATAAGTGTAGTACCCATCAGTGTAGACTCAGAGTGACTGCAACATGTTGGCAAGTTGTCTGTGTTATAAATTAGATTAGTTATTTAATTACCTTCGCCAGTCTGTTTAATTGCAGTCATCCAACTACTACTAGCAATTGATAGCTAAATACAAGAAAGTATGCTGAATGAAAATATTGAGTGCAAATTCTACTCTACTGGAGCACTTAAAGCATTTTATACAACATTTCCCATTCATACAAGCACTTCCTTTCATGCCTGAGCACTTTCTAGCTAACAATCACACTGCACTGAATCCACTGAGAGCAACCTGTACATGGTATCATGCCCAAGGATGCTTTGGAACACAGACTGGAGTAGCCAGGGATCGAACTACCAGTTCATAGAAAAGTTGCACTACCTTTAATTCTGTTAGTTGGTTAATTCCAGACTTGGGCCTAATGTCAGCCTTCTTGTGTGTGGTTTTGTTCTCTGTACAGGTGATAATAGCTGGGAGCATAGCTATAGCAGCAAAGAATCTTCATCTGCCGACAGTGAGTGTGCACACAAGCATGCACATACAACATAACAGCTTAAAAACAGCAACCACAGAGTACGGGAAGATATTTACCGTATCAGTTAATGCCACTGTTGAAGTCCCCTGCCACAGAAACAGAACAGCTCTCAGTCTCATTTCCTTTAAGAATCACTGAGTAAGGCTGAATGCAGCTAGTTGTTACACATGTCAAGTGACCTTGTCCCTGACATTTTACTGCCAGGACTGGCAGTGACCAGTACATGCAATAGCACATATGGCCAGGATGTAGAAGCAGTACTTCTCATAATACAGCAGACAGACACCAGCAGTCACCTTGTTAGCAACTAGCTGGAAACAAGTGGGAGGAGTGAAACTGACTTTTTATATCAGGATTGAAATTTAAAGTGTTTTTTTTTTTTATCTTCTTACACAATGTATCCATGTCTCCAAGCAAATAATTGTATCAGCTGTTTTTCTCAGCTAAGGGCCTGCTTGGTGATGCAGATTGTGGCGTGTGTCGCTTCCATCGTCAATCTAGTCTGCACTCTGATTAAGGATAACACACCCTATTACTGCTGGCACTCTTACATGATGGACTATGGTGAAATCTGCCATAAAATTGAGGTGAGTAACAAATGCCTTCTTTATAAGAATATTGTAATTATATTTAGTTGAACTACATTCATTTTATTTTCAAATTAGTGGAAGAAAGGGAAGTGTCAAACTAAGAACCATCTATTGTCTTCCATTATTCTAATGTGGGAAAATTCTTGAAAGAGTAGTTTTCAAACAGCTAACAGATCATCTGCAGCATAATGATTTATTTGAAGAGTTCCAGTCAGGTTTGAGAACTCATCAGTAAAGACGCTGGTGAAGGTTACAAAGGATCTTCTTATGGCCTCTGACAGTGGACTCGTGTCTGTGCTTGTCCTGCTAGACCTCAGTGCAACGTTCAATACTGTTGACCATAATATTTAATTACAGAGATTAGAGCAGTACATAGGAATTAGAGGTACTGCACTGCAGTGGTTTAAATCATATCTATCAAATATACTCTAATTTGTTAGTGTAAATGGAGAGTCCTCTTCACACACTAAGGTTAATTATGGAGTTCCACAGGGTTCTGTACTAGGATCAGTTCTGTTTACATTATACATGCTTCCCTTTGGCAATATTGTTCTGGGTATCGCTTACATTTTCACTGCAGATAATGCCCAGATTTATCTGTCAATCAAGCCAGATGACATAAATGGCATGGACAACCAAGTGTGAGCATGCAATAACTCGAGAATGAGACAGAGCAGAAGTTTAAAATTAACACTATGGGTGCGTCTACTACGAATCTCGGACAACTTTGATCCCAAAGTGATCATGATCACAGATTTTCAGAAGTTTTCTGAAAATCCCGTGAATGCGATAGTGTAGGATTTTTCAAAAAGATGGCTTGGTGCATCTACTGGGGTAACTGGCAGCCACCAGTATTTTCTCTGTATTATTGTAAGGTCTCTATGGTAAAAATGGTAAATGGCCTGTATTTGTATAGCACTTTACTAGTCCCTAAGGACCCCAAAGGGCTTTACATATCCAGTCATCCACCCATTCACACACACACACACACACACATTCACACACTGGTGATGCCAAGCTACATTGTAGCCACAGCCACCCTGGGGCGCACTGACAGAGGCTATCTCACAATATAAAGCACCTTGGGGCAGCGGGCTTGTGATATGGTGCTATATAATTCAATATAGTTTTATTTATTTATATAAATATGGAAAAACTACAATTATAATAAATGTAAACAATATAAATAAAATTGAATTGAAATAGGTGGAAGAGTAATGTGACGGCACTTCACAGTATGCTAAATGCACAATTTAATGAAGGAAGTTGAGCTGAAGAATGACATGAAAGATGTCCATATGTCATGTGTGTGTATTGTGTTCTATTTACAGAAAATCAATGCCCACTTTTGTGCTGGAGGTATACTCATCCAGGCGACTCTGTTTGCCATCTCTGTTACTTTGGCTGCCTATTGCTGTAAGGTGGTCAACTGTTGTGGGCCACCGGCTAAACTAGTGAGTAGATGCTCATGATCGCAATCGCAGTGCACTGTCACATTGTCATATTCATTAATGCCTACACACAGGCATTTGGACATGTGTGGAGCCAAACTATACTTACAGTTTTGAAATACCCTGTTTGTGTGTCTCCAACTACAGTTTTTCGCTGAGATTGTAGTGGCATAATCTTCAAATATTTGGTCAGTTTGTCGAGATAGAGCCTCTTTGCAAAAGTGCTCTGACGTTTTCAAAGACAGTTGTTCCTGCTGCCAGTTAACTTTGTTAACCGTTAAATGTTAGATTTGTGCTCACAATCTTTCAAAATACACAAACAAGGTATTTCAAAACTTTACTTACACTTGTGCCATTTGTGGTTTTCAATGCATTCTGGCATACCTGCCCCAAATCCACTTCATGGCAATTGATTATCTTGCCATGACTTTGATGGGTGAGGTTGAACGATAAAATTGATTCATGAACACAGCAGAAGGGTCAGGAGTGCCAATATGACTTAATGAAATAAGCCATTGAATAACTAATTGTGTAATTAATTAATTACAATTGAAAACAACTAAATAAAAAAATTATTAAATCTTTTACATGAAATTAATTGACATGATATTATTGATTAATTATTTATATATCTAATTAATGATTTATTTTCAATTATAATTATTTAACCATGGCACTTGAGGCCCTCCACAGTAAATTAATATTTTTTTGTTATCCCATTAAGAATAGGCCACACAATCATTGTTACTAACTTTAGACAGGGCTCATAGAGGTAATGATATTCAACCTTATTTTCTGTGCCTTTCAGCCAGTGATCACCGTACAAGCCCCTCCCGCCCAGGAGTGAAGATGGGACAGGCGCAAAAGACTCACGTACAGCCACGAAAATGCTCCAGTACAGTCTTGAGTTAAAACCAAATCAGTATTTTGAGAATAACAATCATGTGTAATATCAAAGTGGCACTTTACCCTCCATTATATATACATATATATACACACACATACATATATACACACAAACATACACACACATCAAACAGAAAACAGGGGGACTTCCAGGCCAAGGAACAAGGCACATTAGCCAAATCAGTTCATGGAGGTTGACCAGGAAAAGAAGAAGCAAGAAACTGAGACTTGATTAATACGACTATTAATTTGTGCTTGAAGATGTCCTGTGAGCCGCCTATTACGCAAGCTGTTAACTCTCAGAAACTTGTCCTCTGATTCAGTTGTGTCTTTGGGTTTGTCAGACCTCTTCCTGTCAAAGTTTGTTACTGAGCCTTTTGATGGTGAAGGAAACTGTACTCACTGACACCTTGACTTTCTTTGCAGCTTCTCTGTAGGACAGACCTTGCAATAAATAACTGGAAAAATTGGAGTGGTCTAAACGTTTTCACCTGCAGTGTACATATACATATTCATACATATACAAATAGTTCGCACTCCAGTCACATCATGGCTGATTTAAAATCCTCTGTGGTAGTGTACAGAAAAAATATGGGCCAGACTTATAGCTCAGGGAACCATAACCAAGATTATACCCCCAAAACAGTTATTCAACTCAGTTTTATTTATACAGCGCCAAATCACAACAATAGTTGCCTCAAGGCGCTTTATATTATAAGGCATAATATTACAATAATACATACAGAATGGAAGAATTAGTTACCAGTCATGTATAAAAACAGAAGATTTTATTCTGCTTTTTAAATAATTAAGAGAAAGTGACAGAAACAAGACAAAAGTTAGGCTGGAGTTCCTGTTATCACTGGGTAAGGGAAAGGCAGGAACATCATGGATATGTTGTCATCACAGGGCTAACACAGAGATTCAACCATTCACACGCCCATATCCACACTTAGAATTACCACGTAACTATTAATTAATACATGTGTGTACTCTGCATATTCTCCCTGTGTGGTTTTCCTCCCAAACTCAGACTCCAGCAGACTGGAACGAAGAGAAGACAGCACTAACACTACATCACTCGCACCTAATTCAACACTAATAATGACAACAAAAAAAAGAGTGTATCCTGCCTCTTGCCCTATGATTGCATGAGTTAGAGGTTCAAATAGATTGTGAATAAGAATTTGCTGTATAACTTATGGTGAAACGTGGCTTCTAGTGCTCTGAGTAGTCAGTAAGGCTAGAAAAGCACCATATTAATGCCAGGCCACTGACACAGTCGCCTGCAGATCATGTTGGAAGCACGGTCCTTTCCACGCAGTGCTCCAGTTCTTCTGACAGTGATGTGATGTCCAGTGAGAAGTAAACACATTTTTTTACAGCTACCCCTTCTTCATATCTGCAGTTTGTCTGCCCAGTGACTCTGTGGAAGATCAGTACAAAGTAGCAAAGTAATTAAGCACCTTAAATCTTCTATATTTACTTTTCATTTTATTCCAGATCTACTGGTGTGGTGCACACACGCACACACACACACACACGCGCACGCGCGCGCGCACACACGCGCACACACACACACACGATTTCTGAAAGGGATGTGACATTTTAAGGCCCAACTGTACCTACATGTCCAGTTACGTAAATTAGAATGCATACGGTCTTTATCAATTAGAGATCAATGAAAGATCATCTGATTCAAATGATAAAATGCAGAAACAAAGTGTGAAAAACTAAGTACATAGGTAAATAGGCGAGTAGAAGCCAGTACTGCTAAGCTCAAATGCACATAATTAACTGATCATCAAGTCTGAGCACTTCTATGAAAACAGAGGTTTTGGCAGTTTGCAGATCAGAGTAGTAAATTGTTAAATAGATTACCACTCAGAATACCATACAGCACCAGCCTCGTGCCAACAAAACAACAAAAAACAACTTTATTCTGATATTAATCGAATCTAAAATTAACATTGAATTAAGATTCTCGTGTGCAACAGTGTCAATCATCTTTGCCTCCAGCTGACAGGCAACTTTAGGCTCACAGCTCCTCCCCCCACTGACAGCTGAAGTAGTTAACATGCATTACACTGAACAACACTTTCAGAGGAAATTCAGAGCTCAGTAAAACTCTCACTTCAGCAACACTGAAATATTAAACAGTTATCATAAACGTTAGCCTGGCTGGCACACACAATAACATTAGGTGTTTAGCGTTAGCAATTACCCGATAGCCACATTAGCCGTCTGTTATCATTAACATTGCAGCCAGCGAACTGCAATTAGATAATAGACGAATAATTATTGCAGAGCAGATTACGGACATGTGGATAAGCAGGCAGTTTGCTGGCTGTGCAGAGCAGAGGGGAGACTGTAGCTGAACTGAACAGAACGGAGGGGCCAGAGAGTGGAGAGCTAATCCTGGCAATTAAAGATAAATAATAAAAATGGAATAAATTAGAAATTTGACTGAACAGCACACAGTACTACTAATACAGGATATGAAGCAGGCAAGGAGGTGACCGGGGCAACAGACATCCAGAGGCCCCCCCAGACCACTTCAAGGACAATGGCAGCCCCTACCTGGAGAAGAGCATAGGTAAGCAGCCAGCAGCCACAGTGCAGAAGGCCCAGGGCCACAGAAATGAGCCCGCAGGTGCTGCCGGCAGCCAGCTGTGCCAGAGCAGACTGAGCTCCAGGCCCAGGACCTGAGACCCAAGAGCACCACGCCCACCACCCTGCTTGGGCGTGGTGAGCCAGAGCCAGGAGGGCCAGGTCATGCAAAGCAGCCTTTGAGAGTGAGCCACAACCCAACCGAGCACTCAGCCACAGACACCGAGAAACACCAATGCACCAGCCAGTGGGTGGGGGCGCCAACCAGCACCGGCACCAGAGGTGAGGACCCTGTTCAGTGTGCCCACCTCAAAAGGCCCCATATGTATGTGTCATTAAAGTGTAAGGAATGAGAGTGTCCAAGTTATGAAATCAGAACAACCCTAGTCAGCACGGTGACCCAAAGAATCAAACACACCAGAGGCCAAAATTCTTCCACTGCCATGGGAGAGACTGATAACGTCATAAGAAAATGATTACTCTGAGTTGTGGCTGGTAGACGTTGTTCTACAAGCTACTGAATCATAGGGTGTACTTGGTTTTCACACACTGCTTTGGCATTTTGTCTTAATTTTGTACATGAAAAAAATAAAATACAAAACGAAAATACAGTGAGACTCCAGTAACCGCCTCTGGCATAATCAATGTGAGCAAAGCTTTTTGTGAGAGGCTTTAGTAAAGAACCAACAGGAGACATGCAAATAATAAAAGTGAGTAATGAACAGAGAGCTGAATGTATTCTATCTAAACATACTGAGCATGAGATGCTGTAACTAACTTGGGCTGCAGACAGCGTGACCTCCTCCAGGTCTCCGAAGCAGCCGTGTTTATGTCGGATGAGACTTCCCCACAGCATCGAGCTGTCGCAGGAAGGACACTCGCCCTCAACTGGCAGAAGGTGGGATGGCTCAGACCTCAGGAAATATCTGGCAAGGCAGATTACATGACCTCTCATCCCACAGGAAGGGTGGACACAGCTCAGCTTCTCTGACACCTCGAAGAGCACAAAAGCATTACATTGTTTACATTACATTAAATTCAGCTAAAATTTCAAGTAAAGTTTGAACTTTTACTGATTCTGGGACACAAAATAAACTTTCAAGATATTTTCAGGCGAGACCTCGATTTATGAAGACGTCACCTGTTTGCAAAAGTGCTCCCACATTTTCGGAGATGCCTGACATCCCACCAGCTAGCAGTAGATAGTCGACTGGGATGTCAAGGCTCACTAGAGCCAGTCTTGTGTCAAGGTAGTTATCCCCGACAGAAGTTGTTTCCCCTGCGTCGGGAGCCCGACTTTGCACATTATTTTCAACCCTGCGTCGTTTGGATACTCAGGGGAAGTTAAAGTTGAGTTGAATAAAATTCACTTAGATAACTTAATGTTCATTTCAGTATTTTATTTGTTCCTGAGTAAATCGGCTTGGCTGAGGCTAAAGTAAAATAAAACAGAGGGACAGGTCAGGAGCTCTGCTGCAGAGCAGGAAGCTCCACACATTCTCTCCACTGCCTGTTTATTTGAAGAAAGGTCATTGAAGTAGGTTAAAATGTTCCTAGATTAAAAAATATATATCAACAATGTGCTCAGATGGATATGATTTGAAAAACAAGTATCTAAACAACCAAACAATATCTGAGCCATTGAGTATTTTGATGAGTTAATCCTGCTGACCATTAAAGACATCCTGCTGTTTAAACTGAACAGAAATGTGTAAAAGCACTGATACTGATCTGTTAGATGACTCTACCTTGATGTGCTTCTCACAGAGAAAACACATGGACGCCTCCTCCTCTTCCTCGTCCTGACATTGTAGCGAGGGTGTCTTTTTGGCTCTTACGGTGCCAAAAGCGATGGGGATATGGAGGGGAGGCTGCAGGCCAGGCTCAAAGTCCATCCTGTACTCCTGTTTGAGCCAGCGGGCTGTTAGCGGCAGTCTGTTCCATGGCGCAACCCTCAGCATGTTGGAGACGACTCGCCAGTGGAATTCCAGGCTCGATTCTTTTCTGGAGCGCCGAGATACATGCACAAGCCTCCTGGAGGAATGAGGGTGCTGCCACGCCCACTCAAACTGGCACACAGAAACATGACAGTCACACAGCCACACAGGACAGTGTCCAGCTTGGATGGAGCTTGCAAAATATTAATCTGAGTTATTTCCCTTCATGGCAGTATTTTCCTCATTTCACTTGTGCCTAAAACCTTGTCTGTTTTCAGTCTGGTTCAATTCTATTTATATAGACAACAGTGCCACAAGGTGCTTTATACTGTACGGTAAAGACTCTCCACCAAGTAAACACTAAAACCCAACAATGAGATGACCCCTATGAGCAAGCACTTTGCAACAGTGGGAAGGAAAAACTCCCCTTTAACAGGAAGAAACCTCTGGTAGAACCATTCTCAGGTAGGGACGGGAATCTGCAATTCCATTAATAAAATATAATGTTTAAAGTAGTCTTTAAACATTTCAGGGCCCACCTTATCAGCATGTCTCTGGATCGCCCCTCTGCTATCTATGTTTCCGCAAAAAGAGGATTTCTTCTGTTGCTCATGTTGTTGTGCAAAGACGCGATGAACAGAGAAATCAAGTAGTAAAGCTAGCTAACCCTGCTGTCTGGAGCATATTTTTTTATTTTGAATCATATTGTCCCAGCTACAGAAATGAGGCCCTTACTGTCTCATAACACAAGATCAGCCTTTCTGAAACTCCAAAACCTCCAAATTTCCAGCAACTTTCAAGGCATCAGAACTACACCTGAGAAGAGGGGAGATGTTGTGTTTGTGTTTCAGATTTATTGGAAATGCAATTAGGCTGTGACATAAAAAACATAGAGTCTCAGAACACAAACACTATGGTCACTATCTCTTCTATTCTGTGGTTATTTGGTGCTAAGACTAGCCACGGATGATTTTGTGTCCACTGCGACAGTCTTCTGACCACAATAAATCAAACAAGACTGGAGTTCAGATTCCAGAGTTCATTTAAACTGAACTCTGGAAACATTCAACTAAACTTCAGCTGTTAATGTTTGATCATGAATCTGACCTGTCTAGCGTGCACATGCAGTCATGGTCATGTTTTTCTTTCTGTTAGCTTTAAGGATCATTGTGTGAGCTGAATGGTTGAAAATCATGCTCAATTTCTGTGCTGAAAAATGGGCCTATATTTATTTTTATCACTCTGTAAACATACCCTCCACCCACCCACCCACCCACCCACTATCGTTAGGTGAAAAAAATGACAAATGGAAATTTCATCAACTAAAGCCCAGATTGGCAGATTTCTGCTGAAATCCAATGATTTAAAGCAAAGCAAAGCAAATTAATCATCACATTTATTATATACTAACATTTGCATGAAATTCCAACTGACAAACTGTAGAAGATTGCACGACCACATGTAAAGAAACAAACTCTGAAAACTGTGCACGCATGAAACTGTGCTCTTATTGCTATGGGCTTGGGTGACACTTTATTATAGTCACAATGGTGCTCTGAGAGTTTTTGATTCATTTCCATCACTTATAGATTGGACAGTGTCTTGATACTTACCCTGAGAGCAGCAATATCAGATGGGAAGCCGTGGATAATGAGGACCATCTCCCTGTAGACAGACGGACACAGTAAATAGCAACTAATGTCCAAGGTGCGGTACACCGTACAGTATAAAGTTGCGAGGCCCTACCACGGTCCTCTCCCGCTGGTCCTCTTGGCCCCTCCTCTGTGCCTCCCAGCATTGTGCTGTCCTATCCTTCGCTCTGGGTTCACAGTGAAGCCGATGTAGATACGGCCTTTAAATTTTGGATTGATGCAGTACAGCATATACACCCCGAAGAAACTTTCCACCTCCACTACCATAGTAACAGCATAAGCAGACTACTCTCATGAGCCCAAGACTGAATCACGACTTTACCAGATATCGGTCACAGTGTCTAACATTGGCTACATGCTAAAGTATTATACAGGTATAATACACACCAAATAACTCCAAGTACTGTTCAACACTTACGTGACTTTTGCACAAAATCTTTACGTTTTTCATCCACAGTTAGCCACCTCCGACTGCTTGGTCGCTTTAAAAAAAAGTACATACACATAAACAGCCTCTGTATTAGTAGTCGAAAAATCTGCCTGATAAAATTCAAAATTCAAAAAAGCGTAACGACGCAGAGTAGCTAACAAAAGCGTGACATCTTATACCAGTCAGGCTATACTAACACATCTATGACTAAAGATGTCGGATACGTGCAGTCTTTTCTGATTCATTAATTGAAACTGCAAAACTTTAGTCTGGCTTTCTGCATAGACCTCTAGTGTTATGATTTGCTATTTTAAATAATTGGTCCCGCCTACTGTATGTACGGCTATCAAATGATTGGGCACTGTGTAATTTGTCACAATGCAATTGGTGTTTCTTTCGGTCTGTTGTGATCTTAGCGCCGAAGACTGACGCCAGTAGGACGTCCGCACAGAGTCACTAAGGAGCGACAGCATCACAGCCTTTGGTAATACTCTCATCTTCAACGATTTAACAGTCGAAGAGTATTTTTCTTTTAAATATACCGAGAATGCACGAGTGAATATAACGCCCTTATTTTAAGTGGCAGTTTACATCAGTCATCAGATCCAGTGTGACAAAGCAGCTGCCGGTCCGGCTAACTACTAACCCTGCAATCGGTTTGTTTCCGTTTTTATATCATGTAGACATGTCAGTAACAGCTGATCACATCCGGGACAGACTTATCAAAGAGCTGGCGGCAGTGCACGTGGTAGGTTCAAGGCTGTTCCTAAGAGAGAGAGAGAGAGTGTGTGTGTGTGTGTGTGTGTGTGTGTGTGTGTGTGTGTGTGTGTGTGTGTGTGTGTCTGTGCACATTCAAAGTGCTTTCAGTCATTAACAACAAAACCTTAACTTTGAAGTAACATTTTACAGCTACAAGGGCCCATTTGTAGCACAGTGGGTTAGGTCTGTTGCCTCACAGAAAAAAGGTTTGAACCCCAGCTGGGTCCTTTATGTGTGCTATTTGCATAATGCCCATGTGTCTGTGTGATTCCTCCCGCATTTCAAAGACATGTCTGTTAGTTTAATTTGTAATTCTAAGTTGGACATGGATGTGAGGTAGAAGCACACCTATCTACATAATCAGTTTCTTCAATTCCAACCTCTCCACCATCACATACAAGACAAAAGAGCTGTCAAAGCACATCAGGGACAAGATTGTAGACTTGCACAAGACTGAAATGGGCTACAAGACCAAAAGAAAGAAAGCTGGTGAGAAGGTAGCAACTGTTATAATTCAGAAATGGAAGAAATATTAAACGACCCCCTATTATCCCAGGTTGTATGCCATATGCAAGATCTTACCAACATGAAAGATGATGGGTGAGGATGATAACGGTTGAATCAGCCCAAAACTAGACAGAAGGAGTCGATGATTTCAAGGGTAGGTAGGACCAAGGCCACCTGGAACACCACTTGGAAAACACACTACGCTGTAACAGACTGAAATCTGGGTTGAAGAAGGAAGGAAACATCTAAATAATTCAGAGAAGGCTTGAGAGAAAGCGCAGTAATAGGGTGAAACTAAAATTTAGCTTTTTGGCCTCGACTCGACTCACCATGTTTGGAGAAAGAGAAATGCTCAGTATGACCCAAAGAACACCAAGCATGGAGGGTGAAACACTATACTTTGACGGTGTTTTGTGTTAAGGCTTCAACATACAAACACCTGCACACTTTCCAGCCCACTTAAAATCCCGAGTATAAGAGATGATCCTGTCGAACCTGAAATAACTGGTCTGTTTTGAAAATGTGTAGAGAAAGTACAGATATTTGTTTAAAAATGTAGGGAGTAAAAGTACAGTTGTCAGAAAAATAAATACTGAAGTACAGATTGGTACTGTACTTAAATATACTTTTAACCTATGCATTTGTACTTCATTACTTTCCACCTCTGGGCAGGACCATGTATCATAAAACATTGAAGATGGGTCTTCCATCACAACACTAACCCAAACCATACCGCCAAGGCAACAAAGGAGTGGCTAAATAAGAAGAACATTAAGGTCATAGAGTGGCATAGCCAGTCTCCAGGACTCCAATAGAAAATCTGTGGATGGAGCTGAAACAGCAGCCAACAAACCTAAACAGCTGAGAGTTTCTGTGAAGATTGGGCCAGAATGTCTCATGAGATGTGTGCAAGCCTGGTGACCAACTACAAGCTTTTTTTTAGGCAACAAGGGTTTCACCACCACTCACTCATGTTTTACACATGACACACAAATCAATTTATAACTTTTATGTAATGTATTTTTGCCTCTGTTAAAATGAAACTACCATGAAAAAATCAGAGCTGTAATTATTGACACTATGTTGTAATAATGTGCATTGCTGGAATGAAAGAAGGTACGCTTACATCAGTGTACTTTTCATACTTTACATGAGTTCTTTTTCTAATGGCACATAAACCAGTATATTTCAGAGGAAGTACAGAAGTACAGTAAGGTGTCAGTTTGGCTTCTGGCTAATGGTGATGCTATCTCACTGTTTTTAAACAATGCAAACAATGAATTGATTAATGCAGCAAATAATATGAGCACATCATTTGGTTATGAAAATGTTAGTTGCAGCTTGATACTCAATAGTTTCACTTCACACAACTACTGCAAATCTACCTTTTTATAATAAAGGATGAGTAATAATGACCTTGAAATGTATTTTTATAGAAGTATTTAGATTATTTGTCTAAAGTAAAGGTACTCACATACTTGATCTTGTGCTTAACCAGGAGGTGGAGGATACATCAGCCAACAGATGTGCTGCCAGCTTCAAAGTGCTGGTGGTTTCGCCGCAGTTTGAGAACAAACCACTGCTGCAGAGACACAGGTAATAACACATGTGCCAGTGTGTACGCATGAGGTGCTGATGACAAAACAAAGCTGTGGATGGATTATTTGTTTGTAAAAAAGGCTCAAGGGATGAACCTGTGTTATGGCTACATATAACAGAAAACTAGGCAAAGAATTTTATATTGTGTCTTTAGACACTTTAATAGTAGCGTACTGCAAAAACATATATTTTGTTCCAATTACTTTAATTAAATATATGAAAAATGTAAACAATAAAAAAACAAGTATTTTTGCAAATACCAAGTGATTCCTTAATGGCTATTAGTGCAAGACTTTGTATGGCTTGAGTCCTTTAAAAAATTAGCAATTTTAACAGGAAATGAAACAAAAAGAGAAACAAAATTGTATATTTTTGCTTCAAATCATCATCGGTATGTACAGAGGAGGTGGGGAGAGAGGTTCAACATTGTGAGTGTGTAGAGTCATCTTTAAAACACAGTGGAGGCTCTAGCCAGTGGTGTGGAGCATGGCAATGATCCCACCAGTGCAGTTAAATCATACCTGGATAGAAGAACACACAGTGCAGCACTGTCAGTCATGGACTAGCCTTCCCAGAGCTCGACATTATTGAAGCTGTGTGGGATTATCCAGACACAGAACAGAACAAAGGCAGAAACCTCCGAAGAAGAGCTTTGAATTTCCTTCATGAAGGGCAACTATTCCTGAAAATGACCTGAAGAAGCATCAGAGTGTTCAGCGTTGCCTTTCAAGCTGGTTAGAATTGTGCAACATATTTCCATAAACCACAGCAAATATTTTCTATTTTCCTAGCAAAATATAAAGAAATGAAGTGTAACGCAGGACTTTTGCTCAGATTATACGTCTGTGCGGGTTTCAGTCAAACTCCTTTCTAGCCGTTTCTGCAGCCTTAAAGCTCGTCATGTCACTGTGCTGTGTGTACTGTGTGTTGGCAGGATGGTGAATACTTGTCTAGCCGAGGAGCTGAAAGAGATCCATGCTTTTGAACAGAAGACCCTCACACCAGAACAGTGGAAGAAACAGAATTCACAATGACACACAAACACTGTATCACGTTGTTGCCACAAACACTCACTGGATATGTAGAACGGATACACTTCTTAAATTCTCTTTAATCGACTGGCAATAAAACTCTTTGATGCTTCCTCCTGTCTCTGTTGAATCATTTTTATTGGACTCTCTGCTGTTTTGACAGCACAACATCATGTTTTTTATTGCTAATAAATCATAATAAATACATTTAATGAAGTTACAAATGCCCACTGCAGAACATGGTAAATGGTAAAAATGGCCTGTATTTGTATAGCGCTTTTCTACTCCCTAAGGACCCCAAAGCGCTTTACACATTCAGTCATCCACCAATTCACACACACGTTCACACACTGGTGATGGCAAGCTACATGTAGCCACAGCCACCCTGGGGCGCACTGACAGAGGCGAGGCTCATAATTTATATATAATTTATTCTGTTTATTTTATTTATATGGCACAAAATCAAGTAAACTTTCACCTCAAGTCAGTATGTAGTTTATCTCATCAGTGCATATCATTAGATAAGGTGAGGTGATGGTGAACAGTTTATTAAAGAAGATCATTGATCATAAAGGTACACCGTTCACCATCTCACAATACTGCGATTGCAGCCATTCCCCAACTCCAACTATGGTGTACATGTGATTTATGTAATGGTGAGCGTGTCATTTTAAGGATGTGATTAAATCCTAAACTTATATTGATTCAAGTATTTTAAGGAGCAGTGCTGTTATATGTCATATGGGGATGCTGCTGGCACACTACATGTCCCAGTGACCCCCAGGATTACAGACCAGTGGCACTGACTTTGCACGTCATGAAGATCCTAGAAAGGCTCGTCCTTGACTGTACATATACAACAAAATTGTGGATTGTTGATTACCTGACAGGAAGACCACAAGGTCTGACAAGGTGATCAGCAACACAGGGGCGGCACAAGGGACAAGGGACCTCTCCCCTTGGACATTGTGGAGGACTGTAAATACCCTAGAGTACACATAGGGCATATGAAGGGTCAGAGCAGCTGAGGTCTTTTAACATCTGTGAGAAAGTGCTCATGATTTTCTACGAGTCTGCTGTGGTCAGTGCCATCCTCTGATGTTGCAAGTTAAGGGGCCATAAATGCCAAGATCAAGTGCGGATCAAGAAACTGGTTCTGCAAGGCCAGTAATATTGTGGGGGATGGAGCTGGGGTGGTGTTGGAGAGGTGGATGTTGTCCAAGATAAGGACAACGTTGGACAGTACCTTCCACCCACTCCGTGACATGCCAGCACATTCAGTGAGAGACTGAGATTACACAAATGCACCACTGGATGACACAGGAAATCATTCCTGCCTGTGAATATTTGTCTGTACGACTCCTCAGTGTAATGCACAGTACACAGTGCAGTAGTCACGCCCTTTTGCACATCCTCCACAGTGAAAATAACAAGATTATACCGTTAGAGAATCTGTAACCACATAATTTCTTTAAGTTAATAAAGTATTTGATTATGATTAATGAATCATAATCAAATCAAACCCTGTAAGAGCGTCACACACGTATGTTCCCAAGATAACGTTGGAAGGAGTGTATAAATGGAACTTGCAGAGATGTTCACTGTGTATGCTTTTCCTTCCTTTCAAGTAAATAAATGCGTTGGAGCTCGCTACTGTGTCTCACTGTGTCTCACTTCATAAGAGACTTTTTCTAACAATAGGTTATAAATGATTAAAATCACTTGGAGTATGTGTGGTTTAAGTGGAGTACTGTTACAGTGATTTGAAACTCGTACATAGGTCTCAAATCTGCCTTAAAGACTGTGAGAGAGAAACAATAAGTCAATAGTTTCTAATCATATTTTCATGGTTTCACGCACTTTTCACACAGCATTAGGTGCTCACCTGAGCATGACACTATTTGTGTGTGAGCATATTTACTGGCTGATATGCTTTTGACCTGAACTTGTGACTAAGCTATTAATGATCATGTGCTCCCAAATAAAAATAGATTCAAAGAAATAATAAAATCTTTCCATCTGAATTTTTCTGTTTTTGTTTGTTTTATACATTTTTTGGTGTTTAAGTATAAAGTACTTGGTGAAGTCAGTGGGTAAAGTTAGCATACGATATTGAGCATTTTTTAAACGAGTGATGCTGTATAAAACAGCTTCTTAAAGGTAAAAAGGGTCTCAGATGAAGACTTTTTAGGCTTATGACATTTTAAATATGCTAGTATATTTTTGTATGTGTAGAGGTGTTTTTATAGTGTGCCATTGCATTAAAGGAACAGTTCTGAAAAGATTCCTCCACCTCTCTCCATTTTTTAGCTAATGATACTGTCATGACACAAGCATGTCATGTGGCAGGCAGAATGCAGGACTCTGCAAACAGTCAAAATCACAGCTTTATTGCTATCAAAAAGCAGAGAACATCAAGTCAAGTCAAGTGATCTTTATTTATATAGCACATTTAAAGGACATCAAGTGTCGGCCAAAGTGCCGAACAGAGGGATAATATAATCAAATAAAAATAATTAAAATAGATAAGATCAAAACATTATAGAAAAGATTGTGAGACATCCATATATGTTTGTAAAAATATATGTGTACATGCAAATATGCACATACATATACAAAAGTGTACACATTCACACACAAGCACACATGCATGAACATAAAATACATGTATAAGTATACACATGCAAACATCGTCCAATGAGATAAAAGACCAGAATAATAAAACAGAATAAAATAGGTGTCAGAGAGATCTGAAAGCCTTGGAAAATAGGTAGGTCTTCAGATTTGATTTGAAGAAGGAGGAAGAGGGAAGACTGTTCCAGAGTCTCGAGGCGGCAATGGAGAAAGCCTGTCACCTCTAGATTTGAACTGGGAGTATGGAAATAATAAAAGCGTCTGACTGGAGGAGCGCAGAGTTCGAGTGGGTAGGTGTAGGCTAAGGAGATCTGAAATGTAACCTGGAGCCAAACCATGGAGAGGTTTAAAAACAAATAATAAAACCTTAAAATCAATTCTATATTTAACTGTCAGCCAATGTAGAGATGCAAGTATCGGAGTAATACTCTCTCTCTTTCTGGTTGTGGGCGGGACAGGCTTGAGTGACACATGCCTAAATAGAAAGAGTTACAGTGGTCAGTCAGAATCAACAGTACAGTAATCAATGAGAAATACAAAGCTACACTCAAGCAGAGGTGGTACGCATCATGAGGGAGAACACAATGAGGAACAGAGGGAGATGCAGACAATATATACACATGGGAACACAGCTGAACTGAATCACAGCTAATGAGACAGGCGGAGCAAAGCTGAACATCACACACAAAGGACAGAATAAAACAGGAAGTAACACACACACACAGTGAGACTCAGACTAAGAAACATGAACGTGACACTGGGATCAGGGATACGGAGAGACATGACAGACTGGGGAGACAAAAAGGACAAAATACAAAAACAGACAGATGCCGACATATTTCAGAGGTTTAATATTTTTTATCCACAGCTTTGAAGTCTTTATGAGGCATACAGTAGGTATGCTGGTACACAACATGTGTTGCATCAAAGGTTAGGGCCAACATGCAGCCTCTGTACATACAATCCAGTAGCTAAAACCAAGCAGAGCAGCCAAGCTACTTTGAGATCTGACCAGCAGTTGGTGGTATTACAAACTATAATACATAATATTGGTAGAGAGTCAATCTGAACCCTCCCTAAATAATAAAAGGGCATCTTGTAGTCCAAATTCCCAGTGATGTGAAGTTCTCACTGTGAATACGTGCAAGCTGCACAAGCTCCATAGTGGTTCCAGCAGCTCACCACATGATTCCTCTCATGGACTCGGGTACGGTGGGATCTCAGAATCGCTGTCAGGAGGTGTTTTTTTGTGTTTTTGTTTGTTTTTACCAAGGATCAGCTGGTGGTGGGTGGACTAAATGGATGGAGCCTAATTGATGTATTCACTCTTGCTCAGCCAACTCTCTTTGCTTTTCACGTCAGTGCACAGGTGAAGTGCAGTGCATTTGTGTGTGGTTAGCTAGACTCGTCAGCTCCTGCAGAGAAATCAGGCCTTCTAATTTAACCTCTGTTATACATTTCAGGGCTAGGTTATTGATTTCTTGCCTTTTCACTCCTACTTGAGCAGATTTATTTCAGAGTGGTTTGAGTCATTGTGAGGAGCTTTGTTTGCAAGGCCAGTTTGTAACGTGTGTTAACATAAAAAGCTTTTCATCTTCCGCTCAGAGATTTCTACTTAGTGTTAATTTCAGGTGGTGTATTCCTTTGGTCTTTCTGCTGAGCAGGACCAACTTGGGCAACCTGTTTTTGCCTTTGCATATTTATTGACTTAATTTGTAATAACCTTTTGGCCAAGCAGCTTTATGTAACCAAACTCTATTCAAACACTCCTTCCAGGGCAAACATATTCAGAAACTCTCAGGGTTGAAAGGAAAGCATAAAGTCATAATTAGCTCTTAAAGAGAAATGTATCTGGTAGAAAACACCAGGTTTTATGTCACATGAACATACACTTGCTCTGTCCTGAATAAATTATCCATCCTCATACACTCAGGCTCAGACAAAGACACACACTTTTCCCCTTGATGGCTCTTCCATTAGCACACCTCAGGAGGGTAAGTGGTGGAATTAATCCTCACACACTTGACACTCTCGCTCTGTTTCTGTTTCCTGTTCTCTGAGGGATGAAATTAAATCAGCATTCAGCCATTTCTGATCTAAACCTGATGCTTGATGCTGTCAGGGGTGTGTGGTGAATGATCTGCTACATTCAGAGGCATTATACTTACTATGTTCCACTTGTTTGCATTTTAGTCTAGCTTCTGGGGTGGCAGATAAGTCATAATATATTCAGGAAAATGAAAATACATGTAAGGTCACCGACTCACAGTCAGTCTAAAAATATTTCCTGAGAAGGAAATTCATTGATATGGTGCCATTCAGTGAGTATTTTAAAGTCTGATTTTTCCTTTTTGTTAAGTTTCAGTCAGCTGAAATGTGTTTTCAGTCATTTAAAGCTTTGTGTCCATCTCATACTGAGAATCAGAACAGCACTTCTTTCTTTTTAAATTCACTAGATTCATTTCTTTTTCTTACATAACTGTTTCTCTCTCCTTGTTTTAATGCCATCTTCTTATTTATTTCTCCTTTTAACGTGATTAAAAGGATACTCGTTTCATTGTGACGGAATAAAAGTGGGTGGTAGGCAGAGACGGGCTCCTCCAGGCTGCACATTAGGGAGCACTGTCCACTCACAGCCAATCACAGTCTCTCTGTGTGGGTTGTCCCTGTGTTCTCGACAGTTATCGTTCACTTCCGGCTCTCTTCCACAGTGTGTCTTTGTTCTGTCTTCCTCACCTCACCCCCAACTGATCGTGGGAGATGGTCACCCCTCCCTGAGCCTGACTCTGTTGGAGGTTTCTTCCTGTTAAAAGGGAGTTTTTCCTTCCCACTGTCACCAAGAGGGAAGGCGTCTCAAACTTAAATGAGCTGTGGGCCACTGCTAGCACTGTCATCTCATGTGAGGGTTGTTTGTTTTTTAAAATGTAAAATATTGTGTAACAAGAGAAAACTGCAAACGTGAACGCAAATGTTTTTCCTCCCTCTTAACTGAAGCCTTTCGTTGAACTACCAAATAAACACGTTGGTCCTCGCATTCTGGTTAGACATGTGGCAGCACTTCTGCTATCATTGTGTTTGTATTTAACAAATTAAAAATGCAGACATAAGGTTACACATGAGTTTGTGACTCTCTCACTGAACTAACAGAGCCGATCCCTCAGCATGTTTGTGCTCTCTGCTCATGTCCCCTTCATATTCAATCTGGCATATTTTGGCTTTTTAAAGAACTTATTTTAACACTGAACTCAACAACAAATAAATCCTCCCTAACAAAAAAGTCACTTTGAGGGTCGAATTGCATTCGATTTCTAAGTAAACCCCAAGTTGCTTTCCGAGGCGTCCACTAGATTTGAATGTTAGCTAGAAAGCACTTAGGTGTCGAGAAACGTGCTTGTCTGAATGGTTAAGGTTTGTTGTATGGAGTATGATAGAAAGATGTCATATAAGAACCCATCCATTTACCAATATAAAGCACCTTCAGGCAACTGTTGTTGCAATATAGCACTCTGTGTTAGCCCTGCCTGATGACCTGTCCTGGCTCTGTCAACCTATGGCAGCTGGAATTGACTGCCGCCCGTTGCTGACCCTGAACTGGATAAGCAAAAGAAGAGGAATGAATGAGAATGTTTCTCTGAGATGAAGCAGATAGAAATCAGCTGTAATTCATTTACGGTTTCATTGATTTTATTTCTTTTAATTGATGTTTATAGTATAAGTTAAATATACAAAGGATTGCTAAACGAGTCCATGTGCCTTAACTATTCACAGAGGAATAAATAACTTTTAAAATGAACTGACATGAATTGATTTCTATTATTTGACAGTGACAGAGATAAAGTGGTACACCACTTCCATGTCGTCAAACAAGCATATGCGCTGAGCTGTGTCATGTAAAGTGAAAACTATAAGACGCTTAACAAGTACTGTTCCTTTTTCTTGCCTCACTATAGACTCTTACTGCTGATATCCAGTGTGGCATGCAGCTCCCCAGGCTCATATCCAAGAAGGCCTTGCAGGTTGCATACGAAGCGATAGACGTAGCGCTTGCCAGCGGTTTTGCGAATAATGTTCTTGTCATAGTAGTAGCGCAAACCACGGCTCAGCTTCTCATAATTCATCTTAGGTTTGTTCTTCCTACGACCCCACAGCACTGCCACCTGAAGAAATAATCCACATGTAAATACCAGCAGAATAAGCCTCGTGTTTCCTTTTTATAACAGCAACATGATGATTTCTAAATGACCAATATTGAAGCAGTAGTTAGCAATGTCAGCTCATAGAAGAAAGTTCTTTGGTGCTTTCATTGCAGAGTGGAACATGTGGAGGTTACAAATATGCCATTACAAAGTGAAAAATACCCTAATTGAAATGTGGCCCTTCATGCTCTACTCATGCAGGTATATATCCTGATATGTTGTGAACTCAGCATTAATGACCTCGTCAGGATCCGTCAGTTTGAACTCCCAGCCATTTCCTGTCCAGCTTATGCACGACTGACAGCTGTGGTCTGTCAGAAGCTCCAGCAGAAACTGCCAGAGCTGAATGGGCCCACTGCCTATTGAGACATGACAGAACAAATGAGTATGCTTACCTCATGGCTACACCTTATCGTTTACCTCCTTCAGCCACTCTACTCACCAGTGTAGCCAGCAAGAACTGCTACAGGTATTACAGCTGTCTCCAGATCAGTTTTGCTGCCTGCACATTCCCTGAAGTTCCTCTGTTTCTGAGGTAACATGAAGGCATTTTCAGACATGCTCTCTTCCATTACTGGCTGGACGTCATGGTGCGGAGCAGCCCATGATTGAGTGCCCACAGCGGCAGACTCATCCCCAAGAACACTCTCCACTTCTGAGCCTGTCCCTGGACACACATTGGAAACAGAATCAAGTGATGTCTGCCAGCTCAACTGAGTGGTCATATCAAACTGTAGATTAGTCTACAGTCTTCCAAAAATGAGCTGATGTAATAAAGTAACTAAAATTAACTAACTGAAGAAGAGAGCTTTAGTCGGAGAACAGTCCAGAGCCTCCTTCCACAAGGATGAAACACAGAACACACAGCTGCGGGGAGGACACGGCAAAGAACAGAGGGAGACTCAGACCATATGTACACAGGGAGATGGAAACACCGAGGAACACAGCTGAAACTCACTGGGAAACAAGGCAAAGGAAGCAAAACTAAAGACAGTGCACAGGAGATAAGTAACAAATAAAATAAGACTGAGTCCAGGACAAAGACATACAAACACGACACAAGTAACACACAGAGATGTCCACACACAACTGGGCACACAAGAAGGGAAATATTACATAACAGAGACACGTGGGCTCAACAAGAACATAACTAAAGATCCAAACACACTGCTGGAAGATAATGAAAGGATAAAGGGAAATAGCAACCATTTTCCTAAAGAGCAATGCTAAAACACAAGTGATCCTCAAAAACTCACAACCCTGGCTCCAAGACCCATCGACCATGAAACGATTATTATATTCCACGTCAGCTGTAAGTCCTCTAACTGCAAAGTGGATGTGTTACGAGCCACAGCACCTGTCAGCCCACATAAATGCTCTGCTCACTCAGTAAGCTCCTCTGGCATTAACATCAGCTCTAAAACTGTGGCTCACTTACTTTTGTCCATATTGGGTCTTTTTCCCTTTGTGGCGCAATTCTGACTGTAATGCTTTTTATTCAACTGATGACTCATTATCATGTGATCTGTCTCACCTCCATTCCCTCGTATTTCCTGCAGCGGGGCTGCAGAGCTAATGTTGCTGCTGCCACGTTGTGAATAGGCTGGATAGTGGCCTCCATGCTGCACACTCATTGGTTCCAGATCGTGGAGGTCTGAGCTCTCACTGGGATGGTACTGAAGGTGGTAATTATCTCTGTCTGAGCATCCCTCAATCTCTGAGTAATTTTCTGAAGGAAACACGACAACAAAACAACAAAAGTCTCAAGCTTGCAGTTGGGTGGTGCGTGCAGACGGCTAATGAAGAAGAGCAGTCACATTCTCTCAGTGATAATGGGCTTTATTCACAATCAGTATGAATGCATCTGTGAATGAACTATGCATACAGTTCACTCTGTTCCATATATCAATATATAATTTTTTTCACTGATGATAGTAATAGTATCAAGTTTGAAGCAGTTCTAATTTTTTTTCATAGTCCAAACATATACAGGTGGTAGTATGTGGCTCAGCACATCTATTCAACACTGTCTGAAATGCCATATAATGACCTGCTGAGAGAAAGGACTGTGCAAAGAGAACTGACCATTTAAAATTTCAGAGTTTTGAATTCTTCACCATTCTTGTGCAATGATAGAAAACAATGTGGCTAGAAAGCTAACTCTGTGCTTTTCAATAAAAGTGCTATCACCTCTCCTCATGGTCTCCAGGTGCTCCCACAGGATTTCTCCTGCAGTGGAGTCAGACAGCAGGCCCAGGAAAGCCTCTTGGTCAAGACCACACAGCTCGCTGCCATCCAGACCTCTGAGGTCTGAGCCCAGGCAGCAGAGCCCAAACTCAGCCTGGCACCAGTCCAGCCAGTGGTTCACCTCCCACTTCGACCACAACCTAGGATCTAAATATACATGCACATGCATTAATAATAGAGTCGGCAACACGTGACAACTAATCAAAGCTCCCACTCCCACTGTACCCTGTGGAAAGTGACAGCTGATTCTCTCTTGAGCGAAGCCTGCAAAGCTGGCTTTCACAGCCTCAGTGAAGACCTCCTTACTGGTTGGGGTGAGGGGGGGGACCTCTAGGACATCAAACTCTGGAACAAAAGTTATGTTTACTCTTTACAACACATTAAAGACGACCTATCATTAAATATTTATATATATATATATATATATAT